>NC_053495.1:110582290-110796521 GCF_905171775.1 Rana temporaria | reverse complement strand
CTGGTTGCTAGGGAGGGTTGCTATGGAGTGGTTGCTATGGACTGGTTGCTAGGGACTGGTTGCTATGGACTGGTTGCTATGGACTGGTTGCTAGGGACTGGTTGCTATGGACTGGTTGCTATGGACTGGTTGCTAGGGACTGGTTGCTATGGACTGGTTGCTAGGGACTGGTTGCTAGGGACTGGTTGCTATGGACGGTTGCTAGGGACTGGTTGCTATGGACTGGTTGCTAGGGACTGGTTGCTATGGACTGGTTGCTAGGGACTGGTTGCTATGGAGTGGTTGCTATGGAGTGGTTGCTATGGAGTGGTTGCTAGGGACTGGTTGCTAGGGACTGGTTGCTATGGACTGGTTGCTATGGACGGTTGCTAGGGACTGGTTGCTAGGGACTGGTTGCTAGGGACTGGTTGCTAGGGACTGGTTGCTATGGAGTGGTTGCTATGGAGTGGTTGCTATGGAGTGGTTGCTATGGACGGTTGCTAGGGACTGGTTGCTATGGAGTGGTTGCTATGGAGTGGTTGCTATGGAGTGGTTGCTAGGGACTGGTTGCTATGGACAGTTGCTATGGACTGGTTGCTATGGACTGGTTGCTATGGACTGGTTGCTATGCATGGTTGCTATATGCAGAGCATGCAGAAGTTACGCAGAGCCAAAAAAAACTGAGCCATATCACCTCACAGTGTGTGGGAGGAGCTATAGAAAGCCCTCACAGATGTGTGTATATGAAGGATTTTACCTCAGCGTCTCCTAGGAAACCAATGTAAACATATGCAAACACACTCTAGCAGAGGAAAGTTCCCTCAGCCTTGTGTGGGAGGAGCCAACTCACCTCACAGCTGTTTGGGAGGTGTTATTAAACCCCTCAGCGTCTCCTAGGAAACCAATTGTTTGGTTTGCAGGCTCTCTGTAAACACAGCAGAAATTGAGGATTTTTTTTGAATACTTGTCCTTCAAATGAAGGTATTTACCTCACAGAAACCACAGAAAACACCTCACAGAAAACACCTCACAACTACCTCACAACTGTGTGTATGAAGGTATTTACCTCACAGAAAACACCTCACAACTACCTCACAACTGTGTGTATGAACGTATTTACCTCACAGAAAACACCTCACAACTGCCTCACAACTGTATGTATGAAGGTATTTACCTCACAGAAAACGCCTCACAACTACCTCACAACTGTGTGTATGAAGGTATTTACCTCACAGAAAACACCTCACAACTGCCTCACAACTGTGTGGGAGGAGCTATAGAATCCCCTTACAGCTGTGCGTGAGGAGTTTTAGTTACCTCAGCGTCTCCTAGGAAACCAATGTAAACATAAGCATGCAGCCTCTAAGCAGAGACTCAGATCCTGGATTTTTCTTAAATACTTGTCCTATTCAAATGATTGTATTTTAAAAACTATAAATCGTACAGCGAAGACCCTTGCTCTAAGCAGAGGAAAGTTCCCTGAGTCATATCACCACAGTGTGTGGGAGGAGCTATAGAAAGCCCTCACAGATGTGTGTATGAAGGTTTTTACCTCAGCGTCTCCTAGGAAACCAATATAAACATATACAAGCAGCTAAGCAGAGGAAAGTTCCCTCAGCCTTGTGTGGGAGGAGCCAACTCACACTCAGAGCTGTGTGTGAGCAGTTATAAAACTCCACAGCGTCTGCTAGGAAACCAATTGTTTGGTTTGCAGCCTCTCTGTAAACACAGCAGAAATTAAGGAATGTCTTTTATTACATGTCCTGTTAAATGGTTGTATTTTAAAAACTATAAATCGTACAGCGAATATCTTTATATTTTACGAATCACAAGACCCAGACCTACATTTTGATGTATAGTATGTCTCTGAAATAATAAAATTGAAGGCACAGTCGCAGTTTACAAATTCCAAAGATGATTTTAGTTTTCTAAACTTTGACCTCCATTGACTTCCATTGAAATAATGGATGGCGTAGGTTGCAAACAAATTATCATATTGTGAAAACGGTTTGATCAATCACTTAGCCGTGAACACGTCTGGTGGCAGCAGGGATAGCTGAACGTTTTGATATAAGATTTGTGTAGGTCGGCTTGAAAATGAGGGTGTGGTCGCAGTTTGCAAATCATGTAATGATTTTTCATTTTTAGAAATCCCACACTCTACCGCTCCCCATTCATTCCTATGGGAAAATTTTGCCGCAAAAATTACAATATTTCGTGAACGATTCGGCGAAATTTTCCACACAGTAATAGCCCACCGATCGGGAACAATCCGCACGATTCGATATATTACTCGTCTATGTAGTGTAAAAACTGTGGGAGGAGTTAGGGGGGCAAATTTGGCTATAATAATAATAATAATAACTAGAAAAGATACAATTTCTGGGGAAATTGTGTGGCGTGGTCTTGCCTCCACCAATACTCCTGACTGGAGACGGTGCCCCTGGAGATGTAAATGTGATCCAACCGTGTGTCGATCCAATTCGGTCCATTGCCCCATCAAAAACTGCTCCATCAAAAACTAGCCCATCAAAACTGCACCATCAAAACTGCACCATCCTATTTGCCCCATCAAAAACTGGCTGCTATGGAGGGTTGCTATGGACTAGTTGCTATGGTCTGGTTGCTATAGACTGATGGCTATGGACGGTTGCTATGGACTGGTTGCTATGGACTGGTTGCTATGGAGTGGTTGGTATGGACGGTTGCTCTGGATTGGTTCCTATGGACTGGTTGCTATGGACGGTTGCTATGGACTGGTTGCTATAGACTGGTTGCTATAGACGGTTGCTATGGAGGGTTGCTATGGAGGGTTGCTATGGAGTGGTTGCTATGGAGGGTTGCTATGGAGGGTTGCTATGGAGGGTTGCTATGGACTGGTTGCTATGGACTGGTTGCTATGGAGGGTTGCTATGGACTGGTTGCTATGGAGGGTTGCTATGGACTGATGGCTATGGATGGGTTGCTATGGACGGTTGCTATGGACTGGTTGCTATGGACTGGTTGCTATGGAGTGGTTGCTATGGAGAGTTGCTATGGAGGGTTGCTATGGAATGGTTGCTATGGACAGTTGCTATGGACAGTTGCTATGGACTGGTTGCTATGGAGTGGTTGGTATGGACAGTTGCTTTGGACTGGTTGCTATAGACGTTTGCTATGGAGTGGTTGCTATGGAGGGTTGCTATGGACTGGTTGCTAGGGACTGGTTGCTAGGGACTGGTTGCTAGGGACTGGTTGCTATGGACTGGTTGCTATGGACGGTTGCTATGGACTGGTTTCTATGGACTGGTTGCTATGGACGGTTGCTAGGGAGTGGTTGCTAGGGAGTGGTTGCTAGGGACTGGTTGCTAGGGACTGGTTGCTATGGACTGGTTGCTATGGACGGTTGCTATGGACTGGTTGCTATGGACGGTTGCTATGGACTGGTTGCTATGGACTGGTTGCTATGGACTGGTTGCTATGGATTGGTTGCTAGGGACTGGTTGCTATGGAGTGGTTGCTAGGGAGTGGTTGCTAGGGAGTGGTTGCTATGGACTGGTTGCTATGGACTGGTTGCTATGGACTGGTTGCTAGGGACTGGTTGCTATGGACGGTTGCTAGGGACTGGTTGCTAGGGATTGGTTGCTAGGGACTGGTTGCTAGGGACTGGTTGCGGTTGCTAGGGAGTGGTTGCTATGGACTGGTTGCTATGGACTGGTTGCTAGGGACTGGTTGCTAGGGACTGGTTGCTAGGGACTGGTTGCTAGGGACTGGTTGCTATGGACTGGTTGCTATGAACTGGTTGCTAGGGACTGGTTGCTATGGAGTGGTTGCTATGGAGTGGTTGCTATGGAGTGGTTGCTATGGACTGGTTGCTATGGACTGGTTGCTATGGACTGGTTGCTAGGGACTGGTTGCTATGGACGGTTGCTAGGGACTGGTTGCTAGGGACTGGTTGCTATGGAGTGGTTGCTAGGGACTGGTTGCTATGGACTGGTTGCTAGGGACTGGTTGCTATGGACGGTTGCTAGGGACTGGTTGCTAGGGACTGGTTGCTATGGACTGGTTGCTATGGACTGGTTGCTATGGACGGTTGCTATGGACTGGTTGCTATGGACTGGTTGCTATGCATGGTTGCTATATGCAGAGCATGCAGAAGTTACGCAGAGCCAAAAAAAACTGAGCCATATCACCTCACAGTGTGTGGGAGGAGCTATAGAAAGCCCTCACAGATGTGTGTATGAAGGATTTTACCTCAGCGTCTCCTAGGAAACCAATGTAAACATATGCAAGCAGCCTCTCCAGGCGTCTCAAACTGGCGGCCCTCCAGCTGTTGCAAAACTACAAGTCCAATGAGGCATTGCAAGAATGACAGTTACCAGCATGACTCCCACAGGCAGAGGCATGATGGGACTTGTAGTTTTACAACAGCTGGAGGGCCACCAGTTTGAGACCCTTGCTAGCAGAGGAAAGTTCCCTCAGCCTTGTGTGGGAGGAGCCAACTCACCTCACAACTGTTTGTGAGGTGTTATTAAACTCCTCAGCGTTTCCTAGGAAACCAATTGTTTGGTTTGCAGGCTCTCTGTAAACACAGCAGAAATTGAGGAATGTTTTTTGAATACTTGTCCTTCAAATTAAGGTATTTACCTCACAGAAAACACCTCACAACTACCTCACAACTGTGTGTATGAAGGTATTTACCTCACAGAAAACGCCTCACAACTACCTCGCAACTGTGTGTATGAAGGTATTTACCTCACAGAAAACGCCTCACAGCTACCTCACAACTGTGTGTATGAAGGTATTTACCTCACAGAAAACGCCTCACAGCTACCTCACAGCTGTGTGTATGAAGGTATTTACCTCACAGAAAACGCCTCACAGCTACCTCACAACTGTGTGTATGAAGGTATTTACCTCACAGAACTCACCTCACAGAAAACACCTCACAACTGTGTGTATGAAGGTATTTACCTCACAGAACTCACCTCACAGAAAACACCTCACAACTGTGTGGGAGGAGCTATATAATCCCCTTACAGCTGTGAGGACTTTTAATTACCTCAGCGTCTCCTAGGAAACCAAATGTAAACATATGCAAACACACTCTAGGCAGATTCTCAGATCCTGGATTTATTTTTTAATATTTGTCCTTCAAATTGTTGTATTTTAAAAACTATAAATCGCACAGCGAATATCTTTATATTTTACGAATCACAAGACCCAGACCTACATTTTGATGTATAGTATGTCTCTGAAATAATAAAATTGAAGGCACAGTCGCAGTTTACAAATTCCAAAGCAGATTTTAGTTTTCTAAACCTTGACCTCCATTGACTTCCATTGAAATAATGGATGGCGTAGGTTGCAAACAAATTATCATATTGTGAAAACGGTTTGATCAATCACGTAGCCGTGAACACATCTGGTGGCAGCAGGGATAGCTGAACGTTTTGATATAAGATTTGTGTAGGTCGGCTTGAAAATGAGGGAGTGGTCGCAGTTTACAAATCATGTCTTGATTTTTCAGTTTCTGACATTCTACACTGTACCTCTCCCCATTCATTCCTATGGGAAAATTTTGCCGCAAAAATGACGATATTTCGCGAACGATTCGGCGAAACGTTCCACAAGGTAATAGCCCACCGATCGGGAACAATCCGCACGATTCGATATATTACTCGTCTATGTAGTGTAAAAACTGTGGGAGGAGTTAGGGTGGCAAATTTGGCTATAATAAGAATAATAATATATATGTGAGATAACAATAAGTGCTCTTGCTATGCAAGACCACTTAATAACTAGAAAAGATACAATTTCTGGGGAAATTGTGCGGCGTGGTCTTGCCTCCACCAATACTCCTGACTGGAGACGGTGCCCCTGGAGATGTAAATGTGATCCAACAGTGTGTCGAGCCAGTTCGGTCCATTGCCCCATCAAAAACTGCTCCATTAAAAACTACCCCATCAAAACTGCACCATCCTATTTGCCCCATCAAAAACTGGTTGCTAAGGAGGGTTGCTATGGACTGGTTGCTATGGACTGGTTGCTATGGACTGGTTGCTACGGACTGGTTGCTACAGACTGGTTGCTACGGAGTGGTTGCTACGGACTGGTTGCTATGGA
Source organism: Rana temporaria (assembly GCF_905171775.1). Taxonomy (NCBI): domain Eukaryota; kingdom Metazoa; phylum Chordata; class Amphibia; order Anura; family Ranidae; genus Rana; species Rana temporaria. Next base: position 110,790,437 of record NC_053495.1, on the reverse strand, counting down.
CGGTTGCTATGGACGGTTGCTATGGACTGGTTGCTATGGAGTGGTTGCTATGGAGTGGTTGCTATGGAGTGGTTGCTATGGAGTGGTTGCTATGGACAGTTGATATGGACTGGTTGCTATGGACTGGTTGCTATGGACTGGTTGCTATGGACTGGTTGCTATGGATTGGTTGCTCTGGATTGGTTGCTCTGGATTGGTTGCTATGGAGTGGTTGCTATGGAGTGGTTGCTATGGAGTGGTTGCTATGGAGTGGTTGCTATGGACTGGTTGCTATGGAATGGTTGCTATGGAATGGTTGCTATGGACAGTTGCTATGGAGTGGTTGCTATGGAGTGGTTGCTAGAGACTGGTTGCTATGGACGGTTGCTATGGACTGGTTGCTATGGAGGGTTGCTATGGTCTGGTTGCTATGGACGGGTTCCTATGGACGGTTGCTATGGACTGGTTTCTATGGACTGATGGCTATGGACTGGTTGCTATGGACTGGTTGCTATGGACAGTTGATATGGACTGGTTGCTATGGACTGGTTGCTATGGACGGTTGCTCTGGATTGATTGCTATGGACTGGTTGCTATGGACTGGTTGGTATTGACGGTTGCTCTGGATTGGTTGCTATGGAGTGGTTGCTATGGAGTGGTTGCTATGGAGTGGTTGCTATGGAGTGGTTGCTATGGAGTGGTTGCTATGGAGTGGTTGCTATGGACAGTTGCTATGGACAGTTGCTATGGAGTGGTTGCTATGGAGTGGTTGCTAGAGACTGGTTGCTATGGACGGTTGCTATGGAGGGTTGCTATGGTCTGGTTGCTATGGACGGTTGCTACGGAGTGGTTGCTACGGAGTGGTTGCTACGGAGTGGTTGCTATGGAGTGGTTGCTATGGAGTGGTTGCTAGAGACTGGTTGCTATGGACGGTTGCTATGGTCGGGTTCCTATGGACGGTTGCTATGGACCGGTTGCTATGGAGTGGTTGCTATGGAGTGGTTGCTATGGACTGGTTGCTATGGACAGTTGATATGGACTGGTTGCTATGGACTGGTTGCTATGGACTGGTTGCTATGGACGGTTGATCTGGATTGATTGCTATGGACTGGTTGCTATGGACTGGTTGCTATGGACTGGTTGGTATTGACGGTTGCTCTGGATTGGTTGCTATGGACTGGTTGCTATAGACGGTTGCTATGGAGTGGTTGCTATGGACTGGTTGCTATAGACGGTTGCTATGGAATGGTTGCTATGGACAGTTGCTATGGAATGGTTGCTATGGAGTGGTTGCTAGAGACTGGTTGCTATGGACGGTTGCTATGGACTGGTTGCTATGGAGGGTTGCTATGGTCTGGTTGCTATGGACGGGTTCCTATGGACGGTTGCTATGGACTGGTTGCTATGGACCGGTTGCTATGGACCGGTTGCTATGGACCGGTTGCTATGGACTGGTTTCTATGGACTGGTTTCTATGGACTGGTTGCTATGGACTGGTTGCTATGGAGGGTTGCTATGGACTGGTTTCTATGGACTGGTTGCTATGTATGGTTGCTATATGCAGAGCATGCAGAAGTTACGCAGAGCCAAAAAAAACTGAGCCATATCACCTCACAGTGTGTGGGAGGAGCTATAGAAAGCCCTCACAGATGTGTGTATGAAGGTTTTTACCTCAGCGTCTCCTAGGAAACCAATGTAAACATATGCAAACACACTCGAGTCTCAAACTGGCGGCCCTCCAGCTGTTGCAAAACTACAAGTCCAATGAGGCATTGCAAAAATGACAGTTACCAGCATGACTCCCACAGGCAGAGGCATGATGGGACTTGTAGTTTTACAACAGCTGGAGGGCCACCAGTTTGAGACCCTTGCAAGCAGAGGAAAGTTCCCTCAGCCTTGTGTGGGAGGAGCCAACTCACCTCACAGCTGTTTGTGAGGTGTTATTAAACTCCTCAGCGTCTCCTAGGAAACCAATTGTTTGGTTTGCAGGCTCTCTGTAAACACAGCAGAAATTGAGGATTTTTTTTGAATACTTGTCCTTCAAATGAAGGTATTTACCTCACAGAAAACACCTCACAACTACCTCACAACTGTGTGTATGAAGGTATTTACCTCACAGAAAACACCTCACAACTACCTCACAACTGTGTGTATGAAGGTATTTACCTCACAGAAAACACCTCACAACTACCTCACAACTGTGTGTATGAAGGTATTTACCTCACAAAAAACACCTCACAGAAAACACCTCACAACTGCCTCACAACTGTATGTATGAAGGTATTTACCTCACAGAAAACACCTCACAACTGCCTCACAACTGTGTGGGAGGAGCTATAGAATCCCCTTACAGCTGTGCGTGAGGAGTTTTAGTTACCTCAGCGTCTCCTAGGAAACCAATGTAAACATAAGCATGCAGCCTCTAAGCAGAGACTCAGATCCTGGATTTTTCTTAAATACTTGTCCTATTCAAATGATTGTATTTTAAAAAACTATAAATCGTACAGCGAAGACCCTTGCTCTAAGCAGAGGAAAGTTCCCTGAGTCATATCACCACAGTGTGTGGGAGGAGCTATAGAAAGCCCTCACAGATGTGTGTATGAAGGTTTTTACCTCAGCGTCTCCTAGGAAACCAATATAAACATATACAAGCAGCTAAGCAGAGGAAAGTTCCCTCAGCCTTGTGTGGGAGGAGCCATCTCACCTCACAGCTGTTTGTGAGCAGTTATAAAACTCCACAGCGTCTCCTAGGAAACCAATTGTTTGGTTTGCAGCCTCTCTGTAAACACAGCAGAAATTGAGGAATGTCTTTTATTACATGTCCTGTTCAAATGGTTGTATTTTAAAAACTATAAATCGTACAGTGAATATCTTTATATTTTACGAATCACAAGACCCAGACCTACATTTTGATGTATAGTATGTCTCTGAAATAATAAAATTTACGGCACAGTCGCAGTTTACAAATTCCAAAGATGATTTTAGTTTTCTAAACTTTGACCTCCATTGACTTCCATTGAAATAATGGATGGCGTAGGTTGCAAACAAATTATCATATTGTGAAAACAGTTTGATCAATCACTTAGCCGTGAACACGTGTGGAGGCAGCAGGGATAGCTGAACGTTTTGATATAAGATTTGTGTAGATCGGCTTGAAAATGAGGGTGTGGTCGCAGTTTGCAAATCATGTAATGATTTTTCATTTTTAGAAATCCCACACTCTACCGCTCCCCATTCATTCCTATGGGAAAATTTTGCCGCAAAAATTACAATATTTCGCGAACGATTCGGCGAAATTTTCCACACAGTAATAGCCCACCGATCGGGAACAATCCGCACGATTCGATATATTACTCGTCTATGTGGTGTAAAAACTGTGGGAGGAGTTAGGGGGGCAAATTTGGCTATAAGAATAATAATAATAATAATATATATGTGAGATAACAATAAGTGCTCTTGCTATGCAAGACCACTTAATAATAATATATATGTGAGATAACAATAAGTGCTCTTGCTATGCAAGACCACTTAATAATATATATGTGAGATAACAATAAGTGCTCTTGCTATGCAAGACCACTTAATAATAATATATATGTGAGATAACAATAAGTGCTCTTGCTATGCAAGACCACTTAATAATAATATATATGTGAGATAACAATAAGTGCTCTTGCTATGCAAGACCACTTAATAACTAGAAAAGATACAATTTCTGGGGAAATTGTGCGGCGTGGTCTTGCCTCCACCAATACTCCTGACTGGAGACGGTGCCCCTGGAGATGTAAATGTGATCCAACAGTGTGTCGAGCCAGTTCGGTCCATTGCCCCATCAAAAACTGCTCCATTAAAAACTACCCCATCAAAACTGCACCATCCTATTTGCCCCATCAAAAACTGGTTGCTATGGAGGGTTGCTATGGACTGGTTGCTATGGACTGGTTGCTATGGACTGGTTGCTATGGACTGGTTGCTACGGAGTGGTTGCTATGGACTGGTTGCTAGAGACTGGTTGCTATGGACGGTTGCTATGGTCGGGTTCCTATGGACGGTTGCTATGGACCGGTTGCTATGGACCGGTTGCTATGGATGGGTTGCTATGGAGTGGTTGCTATGGACTGGTTGCTATGGACGGTTGCTATGGACTGGTTGCTATGGACTGGTTGCTATGGACCGGTTGCTATGGAGGGTTGCTATGGACTGGTTTCTATGGACTGATGGCTATGGACGGGTTGCTATGGACGGGTTCCTATGGACGGTTGCTATGGACTGGTTGCTATGGACCGGTTGCTATGGACCGGTTGCTATGGACCGGTTGCTATGGACTGGTTTCTATGGACTGGTTTCTATGGACTGGTTGCTATGGACTGGTTGCTATGGAGGGTTGCTATGGACTGGTTTCTATGGACTGGTTGCTATGTATGGTTGCTATATGCAGAGCATGCAGAAGTTACGCAGAGCCAAAAAAAACTGAGCCATATCACCTCACAGTGTGTGGGAGGAGCTATAGAAAGCCCTCACAGATGTGTGTATGAAGGTTTTTACCTCAGCGTCTCCTAGGAAACCAATGTAAACATATGCAAACACACTCGAGTCTCAAACTGGCGGCCCTCCAGCTGTTGCAAAACTACAAGTCCAATGAGGCATTGCAAAAATGACAGTTACCAGCATGACTCCCACAGGCAGAGGCATGATGGGACTTGTAGTTTTACAACAGCTGGAGGGCCACCAGTTTGAGACCCTTGCAAGCAGAGGAAAGTTCCCTCAGCCTTGTGTGGGAGGAGCCAACTCACCTCACAGCTGTTTGTGAGGTGTTATTAAACTCCTCAGCGTCTCCTAGGAAACCAATTGTTTGGTTTGCAGGCTCTCTGTAAACACAGCAGAAATTGAGGATTTTTTTTGAATACTTGTCCTTCAAATGAAGGTATTTACCTCACAGAAAACACCTCACAACTACCTCACAACTGTGTGTATGAAGGTATTTACCTCACAGAAAACACCTCACAACTACCTCACAACTGTGTGTATGAAGGTATTTACCTCACAGAAAACACCTCACAACTACCTCACAACTGTGTGTATGAAGGTATTTACCTCACAAAAAACACCTCACAGAAAACACCTCACAACTGCCTCACAACTGTATGTATGAAGGTATTTACCTCACAGAAAACACCTCACAACTGCCTCACAACTGTGTGGGAGGAGCTATAGAATCCCCTTACAGCTGTGCGTGAGGAGTTTTAGTTACCTCAGCGTCTCCTAGGAAACCAATGTAAACATAAGCATGCAGCCTCTAAGCAGAGACTCAGATCCTGGATTTTTCTTAAATACTTGTCCTATTCAAATGATTGTATTTTAAAAAACTATAAATCGTACAGCGAAGACCCTTGCTCTAAGCAGAGGAAAGTTCCCTGAGTCATATCACCACAGTGTGTGGGAGGAGCTATAGAAAGCCCTCACAGATGTGTGTATGAAGGTTTTTACCTCAGCGTCTCCTAGGAAACCAATATAAACATATACAAGCAGCTAAGCAGAGGAAAGTTCCCTCAGCCTTGTGTGGGAGGAGCCATCTCACCTCACAGCTGTTTGTGAGCAGTTATAAAACTCCACAGCGTCTCCTAGGAAACCAATTGTTTGGTTTGCAGCCTCTCTGTAAACACAGCAGAAATTGAGGAATGTCTTTTATTACATGTCCTGTTCAAATGGTTGTATTTTAAAAACTATAAATCGTACAGTGAATATCTTTATATTTTACGAATCACAAGACCCAGACCTACATTTTGATGTATAGTATGTCTCTGAAATAATAAAATTTACGGCACAGTCGCAGTTTACAAATTCCAAAGATGATTTTAGTTTTCTAAACTTTGACCTCCATTGACTTCCATTGAAATAATGGATGGCGTAGGTTGCAAACAAATTATCATATTGTGAAAACAGTTTGATCAATCACTTAGCCGTGAACACGTGTGGAGGCAGCAGGGATAGCTGAACGTTTTGATATAAGATTTGTGTAGATCGGCTTGAAAATGAGGGTGTGGTTGCAGTTTGCAAATCATGTAATGATTTTTCATTTTTAGAAATCCCACACTCTACCGCTCCCCATTCATTCCTATGGGAAAATTTTGCCGCAAAAATTACAATATTTCGCGAACGATTCGGCGAAATTTTCCACACAGTAATAGCCCACCGATCGGGAACAATCCGCACGATTCGATATATTACTCGTCTATGTGGTGTAAAAACTGTGGGAGGAGTTAGGGGGGCAAATTTGGCTATAAGAATAATAATAATAATAATATATATGTGAGATAACAATAAGTGCTCTTGCTATGCAAGACCACTTAATAATAATATATATGTGAGATAACAATAAGTGCTCTTGCTATGCAAGACCACTTAATAATATATATGTGAGATAACAATAAGTGCTCTTGCTATGCAAGACCACTTAATAATAATATATATGTGAGATAACAATAAGTGCTCTTGCTATGCAAGACCACTTAATAATAATATATATGTGAGATAACAATAAGTGCTCTTGCTATGCAAGACCACTTAATAACTAGAAAAGATACAATTTCTGGGGAAATTGTGCGGCGTGGTCTTGCCTCCACCAATACTCCTGACTGGAGACGGTGCCCCTGGAGATGTAAATGTGATCCAACAGTGTGTCGAGCCAGTTCGGTCCATTGCCCCATCAAAAACTGCTCCATTAAAAACTACCCCATCAAAACTGCACCATCCTATTTGCCCCATCAAAAACTGGTTGCTATGGAGGGTTGCTATGGACTGGTTGCTATGGACTGGTTGCTATGGACTGGTTGCTATGGACTGGTTGCTACGGAGTGGTTGCTATGGACTGGTTGCTAGAGACTGGTTGCTATGGACGGTTGCTATGGTCGGGTTCCTATGGACGGTTGCTATGGACCGGTTGCTATGGACCGGTTGCTATGGATGGGTTGCTATGGAGTGGTTGCTATGGACTGGTTGCTATGGACGGTTGCTATGGACTGGTTGCTATGGACTGGTTGCTATGGACCGGTTGCTATGGAGGGTTGCTATGGACTGGTTTCTATGGACTGATGGCTATGGACGGGTTGCTATGGACGGGTTGCTATGGACAGTTGCTATGGACTGGTTGCTATGGACTGGTTGCTATGAACTGGTTGCTATGGACGGTTGCTCTGGATTGATTGCTATGGACTGGTTGCTATGGACTGGTTGGTATTGACGGTTGCTCTGGATTGGTTGCTATGGACTGGTTGCTATGGACTGGTTGCTATAGACGGTTGCTATGGAGTGGTTGCTATGGAGTGGTTGCTATGGAGTGGTTGCTATGGAGTGGTTGCTATGGATTGGTTGCTATAGACGGTTGCTATGGAATGGTTGCTATGGATAGTTGCTATGGAGTGGTTGCTAGAGACTGGTTGCTATGGACGGTTGCTATGGACTGGTTGCTATGGAGGGTTGCTATGGTCTGGTTGCTATGGACGGGTTCCTATGGACGGTTGCTATGGACTGGTTGCTATGGACGGTTGCTATGGACCGGTTGCTATGGACTGGTTGCTATGGACCGGTTGCTATGGACTGGTTGCTATGGACCGGTTGCTATGGACTGGTTGCTATGGACTGGTTGCTATGGACAGTTGCTATGGACTGGTTGCTATGGACTGGTTGCTATGGACTGGTTGCTATGGACTGGTTGCTATGGATTGATTGCTATGGACTGGTTGCTATGGACTGGTTGCTATGGACTGGTTGGTATTGACGGTTGCTCTGGATTGGTTGCTATGGACTGGTTGCTATAGACGGTTGCTATGGACTGGTTGCTATGGACTGGTTGCTATGGAGGGTTGCTATGGTCTGGTTGCTATGGACTGGTTTCTATGGACTGGTTGCTATGTATGGTTGCTATATGCAGAGCATGCAGAAGTTACGCAGAGCCAAAAAAAACTGAGCCATATCACCTCACAGTGTGTGGGAGGAGCTATAGAAAGCCCTCACAGATGTGTGTATGAAGGATTTTACCTCAGCGTCTCCTAGGAAACCAATGTAAACATATGCAAACACACTCGAGTCTCAAACTGGTGGCCCTCCAGCTGTTGCAAAACTACAAGTCCAATGAGGCATTGCAAGAATGACAGTTACCAGCATGACTCCCACAGGCAAAGGCATGATGGGACTTGTAGTTTTACAACAGCTGGAGGGCCACCAGTTTGAGACCCTTGCAAGCAGAGGAAAGTTCCCTCAGCCTTGTGTGGGAGGAGCCAACTCACCTCACAGCTGTTTGTGAGGTGTTATTAAACTCCTCAGCGTCTCCTAGGAAACCAATTGTTTGGTTTGCAGGCTCTCTGTAAACACAGCAGAAATTGAGGAATTTTTTTTAATACTTGTCCTTCAAATTAAGGTATTTACCTCACAGAAAACACCTCACAGATACCTCACAACTGTGTGTATGAAGGTATTTACCTCACAGAAAACGCCTCACAACTACCTCACAACTGTGTGTATGAAGGTATTTACCTCACAGAAAACACCTCACAACTACCTCACAACTGTGTGTATGAAGGTATTTACCTCACAGAAAACACCTCACAACTACCTCACAACTGTGTGTATGAAGGTATTTACCTCACAGAAAACACCTCACAACTACCTCACAACTGTGTGTATGAAGGTATTTACCTCACAGAAAACGCCTCACAACTACCTCACAACTGTGTGTATGAAGGTATTTACCTCACAGAAAACACCTCACAACTGCCTCACAACTGTGTGGGAGGAGCTATAGAATCCCCTTACAGCTGTGCGTGAGGAGTTTTTATTACCTCAGCGTAGGTTGCAAACAAATTATCATATTGTGAAAACGGTTTGATCAATCACTTAGCCGTGAACACGTGTGGAGGCAGCAGGGATAGCTGAACGTTTTGATATAAGATTTGTGTAGGTCGGCTTGAAAATGAGGGTGTGGTCGCAGTTTGCAAATCATGTAATGATTTTTCATTTTTAGAAATCCCACACTCTACCGCTCCCCATTCATTCCTATGGGAAAATTTTGCCGCAAAAATTACAATATTTCGCGAACGATTCGGCGAAATTTTCCACACAGTAATAGCCCACCGATCGGGAACAATCCGCACGATTCGATATATTACTCGTCTATGTAGTGTAAAAACTGTGGGAGGAGTTAGGGGGGCAAATTTGGCTATAAGAATAATAATAATATATATGTGAGATAACAATAAGTGCTCTTGCTATGCAAGACCACTTAATAATATATATGTGAGATAACAATAAGTGCTCTTGCTATGCAAGACCACTTAATAATATATATGTGAGATAACAATAAGTGCTCTTGCTATGCAAGACCACTTAAATAGATAAGTAAATATTAAATTGTACATATATATATATATATATATATACATATATATATATATATATATATATATATATATATATATATATATATATATATATATATATATATATTGGGCATAAACTCACATAAATGTTGACTTATTGGACTAGTGATTGGGTGCACCATGTGCATCAAACAATGACATTCTATTAATAGCTATATATTGTAACAGTTATGAGCGATATAAACTTACATCTAAAATTTCCATGGGATGGATATGATATGGCCGATGTCAAAGTAAAAATAGCTCACAAAGAGTGGGCTAATTGAGACCAGCTGCGTCCAATATCTTTGGCAATCTGGGATGATTACATGTAAAAAAGAATATGGGTTTTAAATGCTGAATATAAGTAATGAAAAGAGGGAAGAAAAAGAGATACAAGATATGGAAAAGTGTACCATATAAAGTGCCTCCAATGTATGTAACATGAGGGGATGAAGAGATCCCCATAGAGATGCAAGGCAGGAACGGCCGCCCAATTAGCCACCCGCTAATTAGCAAAGGACAAGCTGAAAAAAATCCAGAGACAACATTCCCTGGTAGCAAGAGGGAATGATGTTAGAACTGTGCAGTGTATAACTAACCTCCATAGATAGAGAGGAGGGTAGTGCATCCTCCAAGTCGAGTGTAAAAGGTGTTGAGGTTTTACCTTAATGTGGCGGCTGGGTTTAAGCACGGTCTGCCTGCTGGAGCCTGGGCGGAATATCACCACTGTGTGTGCTGCTTATATAAGCCCCCAGAGCTCTGACGTGGGAAGCGTCAGAGGACTGAGGTGGGCGGGCATAGTGCGTCAGGAGAGGCAGAGGATTCCCCTCCTGACAGATCGTGTGGAGGACTGCCCCTGGGGGATGACGGGATAAGCCCGCCCCCTGGGCGGGATGTGGGAACGCCAAAGCGTCACAACCAGTGTGACTTGATTCACACACGGCGATGCACTCACACTGCGGATGATCACAGCACCACGGCCTCCGCCGTGGTTCAGATCAGATACTGACCTGGTGATCACCCCTGGGCGCCCAACTAGCGTGACCCACGGGTATCAGGTGGTGCAGGACCGGCGTACATATGTATGTCTCAAACGCAGAGAGGGCAACCCCCGGAGGTGTGTGCGTGGAGACCATAAACAGAGGCACAGGGAATCCATGGGCAGGAACATATCTGACACAGGGCGGCAGTATACCAATAGACACATACAGTGAATCTTTTATATATGCAGCAATACAGAATATAGTCCATAGACTGTCATATGGAAATTCTCTTTATGCAGCTGGGGCAGCAACCGAGGTGCAGACGTCATGCATCTTTTGAGGCAGCTGTCCCTTAGAATAAATGCAGAAGTAGGATCGTTAAAACAATTAAGGTTAATGTAATCACTAACGTGAACATTGATATCTTGAAAAAAATATAAAATAAAGCATCTACTGTGGAATGATAATACCCACGTAGACTGGTACTAGGGACGTACTTATGTCATACAAACACATGATTGATAATCTGGCTATGCTCTATCAGATGTTGAAGATGGAGCGGTTAGTTGGAAAATCCATCTGCCAGATGTTAAATGCAGATGGTGAATGGGTATGCTAGAACCACGTCTGGTAAATAGAATGTGGGTGCAAAGTATAACAAGCAAAGGTGACATTGTCAACTCCATTGCTCGCATGAAAGGACGTAGATGTAAATCTCCCCATGGGAAATGAGGGGGAGAACAGGGAAAACTGTAACAGATACATATATGGAACATCCCCATAGCTTCAATATATTTACAGAAATGATTTATAGCTCATGCTATCATTGAGGCCTGGGTATATGGTAGCTCTTAGTGTGTATATCCAACGTGCTTCCAGTTGGAGAAGCCGTTTGTCGATTTCCCCACCTCTCTCATTAGGTGCGATGTGGCCAATGGCGAAAAAACCCATCATGTCCACATCATGCCCGTGGAGTAGCCCCATATGCCTACTGATAGGGGTCTCGAGTAATTTTTTGTTGACTGCCGATACATGATCACGTATACAGCAAAAAAAGTTGCGTTTTGTTTTGCCGATGTAAAAGGCTCCGCAATTGCACTTCATTATCAAACCTATGGTTTGACATGTAGCTCAAAATTTAGGTGTACAAATGTCGCCATTGGGCAGAAGTATACTGCTGCCTTTGATGATATGGCGACAGTGATTGCATTTCATGCAGGGGTACGTCCCTGTTAATGTGGGTTTGGGAATCGATTGGGTGGAGTAATGGCTAGATACAGCATTATCTCTTATGGACCTGGACCGTTTGAATGTGATTTCGGGATAGTTGTTCACAAACTTGTTAATCTTGTTATCTGATGTCAAGAGGTGCCAATATTGATTATATATTTTCCTTATTTTAGAGTGCTGTCGGCTGTATCTAGTGATTACCCGTGTGGTATTTGAAGTCTTTTTTTCTTTTGATACATAAAGGAGCGCATTGCGGTCCTGGCAATTTGCCCTATTGTAGGCCTTACGTAGGCAACTTTTGGAGTACCCACGGACCCGTAGGCGGGCATAGAGTTGTCTCGCTTCTAAAACAAAATCGCTTTGTTCAGAGCAGTTACGCTTGATGCGTAAGTATTGGCTATACGGTATGCTGGAGATCAGAGCCTTGGGATGGGAACTCGAGGCATGAAGCAAGCTATTCCCTGCTGTTGGTTTCCGATTGAGGGTTAAGCATAGATGGCCATTAGTGTCAAAAAAAAGTTCGACATCTAGGAAAGTTATTTTCTCTTGACTGTAGTTGTGGGTGAATCTTAGGTTGTAGGTGTTGATTTGTAGTTTAGATAAGAAAATATCAAGGTCTGTTTTTGATCCTGCCCATACCATGAACACATCGTCTATATATCTGTGCCAGGTAAGCACATTGGTCAAAAGGACGTCAGTTTCTTCACTTCCAAAAAGGTCACGCTCCCACCCCCCCAGGTACAAGTTGGCATAGGAGGGGGCACAGCCCGCCCCCATAGCCACGCCTTGCACCTGGAGGTAGTGGGAGCGCCTGAACAGAAACACATTGGTGGTTAATATAAATTCCAACAATTAGATGATAAAGTTGTTATATTTTTTAGCATTTTTGTCCCGTTCGCTGAGGAAACTTCTAATAACCTGTACCCCGTGGGAGTGAGGTATAGAGTTATATAGTGCCTCTATGTCTATGGCGACGAGCCAGGCATCGTCGGGAATTGTAAGTCCATCCGTGATTTTAAGGAGATCGATTGTGTCCTTGACATATGAGAACAGGCCCCGCACATGAGGGTATAGATACTCATCAATGATACGGCTAGCGTTCTCTGTAAGAGATCCGCACCCTGAAACAATAGGTCGTCCGGGTGGTGGCAGAATGCCTTTATGCACTTTCGGTAGGGCATAGAAGGTGGGTGTGGAGGGATGCTCAATATTCAAAAAGTTGGTGGTATTGTCATCTATAATACCGTCCCGACGTGAGCGATTCAGGATTTCCCTATATTTGTTTATGTTCCTAGTCACAGTGGAAGCGGGTACCAGCCTGTACCAATGTTTGTTCTTAAGGATGTCAAGGCACATGGATTCATATCCCTCTCTGGTAAGGATGACAACGTTGCCACATGTACATGTTCAATGGTTATTAAATTATACTTTTTATATATACAAGTCTTGTCTATCATGTGTGATCCCTGCGGTATCTCAGCAAACTCTGTATAAATATCATATATATCCCGAATTGCATTCGCACAGTCCCATGCCACACCCCTGAACTGGGAATCTATACCTGTTTATCTACCCGGGACGGTAATGCATTTGGGCAATATTTCCCCTAGTTTATTGTGCAAAGCTCTATATGTACTCCACATATATTTTTATCAATTTGTTTCACGCAATGATAGACTGTTTAGTTCACTGGATTATCAATTTTATTTTTTTGTGTTTTTACACATTTATGTGCACCAAGTGGTAATAATTATTATTTTTGCCCATATTTTGTGCAGACATATTGCAGTTAGCGCAAACTTATATTTTTATCATCTCATTAGGGGTGACCCTCTTTTATTATAAATACGCAGTGGCCGCAGTGGACCAGCACACCAAAGGATGCCTTTTTAGTACGAAACGTTGGGACGGGCTCTGCTGATGCCACTGCGTCATTTGATTTGATCTACATGCTTTTAATATCTTCTCAAATGTGAGTGTCCATTTTCTACTTATACAATACTGTAAATGACATCACACTATGTGGCCTATTTTCTCTCCTTCTATCGATTTATTACTTGGATGAATTGCCTTTGAGTTTATGTCACTGCATCCTTGGTTGAACACTACTGGCAACAATATTGTGATGGTCTTCCGCCTCATATGTCTACATTGGAAGCTGTGTACAGTATGCCAATAAACTTTCCTCCCCTGAGTGTGCTACACCATAAGCTTTGTTGACTCATTGTGCGTATGCCTAGTTGGGTTCAACATATCTGGTAAGCCTCTCTTTTTTATCGGTGTTGGAATACCTGCAGACAACTATTTTTTTATTACTCACCTCGGAGAGTCACTTCATCCACTGGAAACACTTTATGGACTATATATAAACTATGCACTAACACTTTTCGTCATATGTAAATGTGTAAAGCCTTGTACACACGATGGGTTAACCAGAGGACAGACCGTTGTCTTAGGTTATCCGATGAAGCTGACTGATGGTCCGTCGTGCCTACACACCATAGGTTAAATAACCGATCGTGTCAGAACGCGGTGATGTAAAACACAGCGACGTGCTGGAAAAAACGAAGTTCAATGCTTCCAAGCATGCGTTGACTTGATTTTGAGCATGCATGTATTTTTAACCAATGGTTGTGCCTACTAACGATCAGTTTTGACCTATCGATTAGGAATCCATAGGTTAATTTTAAAGCAAGTTGTCTTTTTTTTAACCTATGGTTAAATTACCTATGGGGCCCACACACAATCAGTATTGACCGATGAAAACGGTCCTTCAGACCGTTGTCCTCTGGTTAACCTATTATGTGTACGAGGCCTCACTGTTCACTATATATTTTATTGAATGACAATATTTGATTCATATTGTATTTTTGTTTTATGCACCACAGTGACTCTCTGCTATCAATACATGTTTGAGTAGCAGGCGTTCACGTTTGCTATATTTAAGCACTGCACTTTACCACTTAATTTCTTGTATCATGTCTGCAGTCTCTGACCATCTCATGTATCAGGTCTGCAGTCTCAGACCATCTTCTGTAGTGTGTTTTCAGTATGTCTGGGGTCTCTAACAGAGTCCCTCTCTGTGTCCATTCGAGAGACACCCCTCCAGGTCCCATTAGAGTATAGGCATGTGCATTTCGTTTAGTTCCGAATCGACAGTGGTAGTACCACTCGTGTCGTATCTGCTTGATAACATAGATGCTTTTCTGTCATATAAGGAGGTGTTGCCTGGGGGACATGTACCAGAAGTAATGGCCCTGCTCAGGAGGTATAAGTTTGAACTAACTAGACGGCTGAAAAAGCTCACAGACTCATGCCCTGAAATAATGTTGGCCACTCTTTGTGATCCACAGATGAAGGGCAAGATGGCCCTGAGATCCAATTCCCTGACCTTCTGGCAAGATAAATTGGTAGAGTGGGTCAGAGAGAAACATCACAAAATCTCCAGGCTTCGACGTGAGGAAGAGGACGAAGAAGCAGAGCTGGAGGAACATGAATCTGTGTCTCTGTCCAGCAGCCATAGCAACCACTCCTCAGTCCACCATAACAGCCTCTGTTTTAGTTCGGGCACTAGACAGCGTAGTGGGACCCATCAGACTTCCCTCCCTAAAAAAAAATTGGTGTGCAGGACATGGTAACTACATACCTTGCAGAGCCCATTTTACCCCCCACCGTAAATCCTTTAGAATTCTGGGATAACAAAAGAGATATTTGGCCAGCTCTCTCTCAAGTAGCCCAGGAACTCCTCTCATGCCCACCAACCAGTGTTGAAAGTGAACAGGTTTTTTCTGTTACTGGGAACATATTGTGCCCCCAACGTTCTCAACTGGCCCCCCAGCTAATGGAAAAACTTGCATTCCTAAAAGTCAATTTGCCCAAGCTGGAATACCCAGTTCTTAGCTATGATACTGAATGAAAATCCAAATTCTTTTTTTTTATATTTGTGATCACTGTGTTACGTTAAATTTTTCCTATTATGTTTCCTTACATGTTTTTGAATGATTAATATAAAGCATTCTAACACATTTACAGTCTAAACAATGGAGTGTTGTGCCACAAAAAAAATATAAAAAGTAAAAAAAAAAAATATGTTTTTTTTTTGCTTTTAATTATATTTATTACGTTTTTTTCCATCAATGTATAAAAACAGGTTACATTCACAATAATCCTTTTACAAAACATTATTCATTCCCCGCATGTCATAACCTTGTGTATTTCCCCCATTGATTAGTTTAGCCCATCACCCCCCACCCGCCCCCATTCTCCAGACCAGCAAACGTAACTCTACACAGGGTATCCCATTCTAAGCAGCCACGGCCTCCAGATTTTATGAAATTCCTTGCTATTTCTTCTTTTTATATAAACTGCTTTCTCTTTCCATGCTGTTACTGTCACTTCATTAGTCCATTCACTTATTGTTGGGGGATTTACTGCTTGCCATCTTTGAGCGATTAGTTTTCTTGCCTGAAAGAGGCACCTCAACACTGCTTTTATAGTGCTGGCCCCCCATCCCTTTCCTCCCATATTCCCAATATACACGTTCTAGGGTCCATCTCCAACTTAGTCCCATATGTCATATTGATAAAATCGGTAATCCCTTGCCAATAAAATTGAGGTGCATAAACTAGACAAATGGGAACCTAAATGCACTTCCGGCGCCAATGGGCAGTAAGTCACTTGATCCCAAGTGAGGAAAAAGGATGTGGAGTCAAGTGTGTTGGATTTATCAAAAGTGATTAAAATTGATAAAAATCCAGAAAAGCAGCTATTTTAAAAATGGGTAAAGAACCCAATAAAGATATAAAACAAAGTATCAAAATAACTATGGAACCGTGGTTCAATGATATAAACAGCGCTATGAGATTGATAGTGTCTAGCCCCAAATAGGAGCTTTAAATAAGAACGTAGGTGGTGTGCTAGGTGACCAAAAGACCAGGTATTAGTGCACCCTAAACCTTATCTATAGATTCACTAGGTAATGTGATGGTATCACCCTTTGGGATGTAACCTTACCACAGCGTGCAAGAGGACTGGCGTGTTAATGTCAGTACTCTCAAGCAAACCTTCCTCTATTCTCTTAGTCAGCCACGGTCATTCCATTGCAGGCACATAAAACAAAAGAAAATACTCAATAGTGAAGTACCGCTTAAGCAATGTCCCACACAATGCAAAGGAGAACAAACCCCCTATGTAAATGCCCGTACAGAAACAACAAAGTAAATGAACCAAAGTGCAAGCCTGTAAACTCCTGCTGTCACCGCCGTTCTCTGGGCACCAGAGGCCGCCCAAGTGCTGGTATCGCTGGGGAACTGATGGTCAGCTGTGGAGCGCAGTAAGGCTTCCGTGTTGCGCCGATGTAGCCACGCCCTGACGCGTTTCGTCACTTCCGACTTCGACTGAGGGCGTGGCTACATAGCGCCGTCACTATCCCTTTATTCCCTGACAGCAACAGCTATTGGTTGTGAAAGCAGATGCCCTCCGGCCACGATAGGTGCAACCGGACCGGGAGGAGGGGCTGATGCCGAGCTGTGCTGTTTGGGGCTAGTAGGGAAACGTAGACTCTATTGCTGCACATAATTTAATTGAGCACAATGTCTCCAAAAAAGTTAAAATTTACAAACTGGATGCATCAGCCATAAAGTAGCCGGCAGAATCACCTGTAGATGATTCCAGCATTCCAAAGTAAAAAATTAAAAGCATATGTATAATCGAGGCGAGTCGAGATAGACAAAGCTAGGGCATTAGGAAATATCAGCCAATCATAGATGACCTGGGCGGATGTTATGCAAATCAGTCTACGGGCTGTCTTAAGGGCATCAAGAGACCGTGCTCTCTTCAGCCAATCTGCAAGGACTGGGGCGGGTATATTTGCTCAGTAGCACATTAATGCACGCTCGAGTCAACAATGCTACATGACCCGGAGGTCCAGATGCTCCGCCAAAGTATAAAATTGAGTGGTTAATCATGCTGGATATCATTCACACGCCATTTCTAATAAAGAGAGAAAATATCTACTGCCTAGCAGCAGTAGGATTCCTACCATTTACACGCTGCCTAAGATACACAAAGACATAGAAAACCCACCTGGTAGACCCATAGTAAATGGAATTGGCTCTGTCACGTCACGTCTGGGCCAATTTTTGGATCACTATCTGCAGAAAAGCGTCACTGTTACTAAGGCTTACCTTAAAGATACAAAGGACCTTCTCATTCAATTAGATGAAATAGTCTTGTCTGAGCAAAATGATGTGTTTTTAGTTACAGCGGATGTGTCCTCACTTTATACAGTGATACAACATGATGACGCACTTCTAGCGCTAAATTGGGCACTCTGTGTCAGAGATGATATTACACATACCTTAAAAATATTTCTACGTAACTGCCTTGATTTTTGCTTAAGCCACAACTATTTTTGGTACGATGGATGTTTTTACTCCCAGAAGAATGGTGTTGCCATGGGGGCTAAATTTGCCCCCAGTATAGCTAACCTATTCATGGCAGAATGGGAGGATAAGACTATTTTTAATGAGAGACCCAAGGAGTTACTGTTTTACCGAAGATATATCGACGATCTGTTTTTTATATGGGTGGGCTCTCTTTTAACGTTGGAGAAGTTTTTAAAGTATCTTAATACCAATACCTGTAATATAGTTTTAACTAGTGAATATAACCAACAGAACATTCACTTTTTAGACTTGAATATTTTTAGGAATGGTAATAAATTGGGAACTAAGGTATATTTCAAACCAACTGATGCTAATAGCTACCTCCCAACACATAGTGGACATCACCCTATGTGGCTCAGAAATATACCTAAAAGTCAACTGATGAGGGTGAAACGTAATTGCACTAATGATATTGACTTTATCTCACAGGCCATGGTTCTTAAAAATAAATTTGTGGAAAAGGGCTATAAAGATACTCAGTTGGACAATATTATTAATGATCTATCTCTGATACCTAGAGCAAATTGCCTTCTCACAACTAGGCCTAAGAATACCATCAATGTGCATGAGTGGAGTTTTATTTCAGGATACCACAGCCAGTATAAAGAAGTGGAGAGAATTTTTAAAACCCATTGGCATGTCCTGTTCTTAGATAGGATTTTAAATACAGTTCTACCAACGAACCCTGGGTTTATTTATAGAAAGGCTGTCAGTATCGGTGATAAAATTGTGAAGAAAGTGCTTGATGCTCCAAGAAAACCCCCCTCTTTTTGGGATAAGGACTGTTTCTTCCCATGCAGAAAATGCCTTCCCTGCAGAGAGGCTGACAGATCCAGAGGCCCTATCGAAACATTCACATCTACATCAAATGGAATGACATTCAGTGTAAAGGATTTTATTACTTGCAACACCACACATGTGGTCTACATGTTAGAATGTCCATGTAAGTTAATGTACATTGGAAGAACAAAACAAGCCTTGAGGGTGAGAATTGCTGAGCACGTGGCAAATATTAAGTTGGGGTACAAGGATCACAGTGTATCTCTTCACTTTAAACAATATCACAACCAAAACCCAGCTGGCCTCAAATTTTGGGGGGTGGACCATATTAAGCCATCCTGGAGAGGCTCTAATCTGGTTAGGGAACTCTCAAAACGAGAAACGGAGTGGATCTACATTACTGAAACGCTATTGCCAAAAGGCCTGAATGTTGAACTCGATATAAACTGTTTTATCAGTGACTCCTAACTCTATGGTGATTTCTACATAACCAACTTTACCCCGGGTCGCTTTAAGGTAGATCACCCTGCTCTCCCTCCTCTCCTCCCCTCTCTCTTTTATCGATATAGATATTTTATCGATATTTTATCAATATTTATTGATATATCTTAATATTTTAACCATTTATCCGTATGGTTTTTTTGCTTCTAAGAAAGTGCCTGTGATTGACTGACACTCTCTCCTCTCCGTCATCCTCCACACATTTTTAGTCATTTTTAATTGTTAATTTTTAATTGATAATTTTTAATTGACAATCTCTATTACTTTTTATCACTTGCACTTTATTTGATACATTGTTGCAGTGTGTCCCCACTGCTATGCCTGTTTTATCTTATCTCATTTTTATAGTTATTTTTTTCCCATAACTATTTTATCACTACCATATTATATACAATGATTTTATCATAATTAATTAATTATTTATTGATTTTATGAAGTCATCCATTTTTTTACTTTTATCCTGAGTGACTGACGTAGTATACTACACCAGCCGTCTATGTGATACTTTTCCTTTGGATCAGGATATAACGTACATAATTTATATGGGGGCGCTATTTACATAAATAATATTTTAAAAGAGATTCCAGAACAGATACAATCGACTCTTAAAATCACCCTACCATTAGATTTGCACATATATATATATATATGCAGCATGAATGTCACACGTGTGACATTTTATCATGGAATTATCCACGCACATATTCCCTATTATTATGGAAGTCATCGCTAGTTCACAGTGTGTGTTCACATATTTGAGCACGGGGCTCATAAATATGATTTTGTCTATATGAGAATTCAATTAACTTAATGATGGGTGCACGCTCTACAGGGTCCTGCATAATACAGCTAACATATAGGCTCAAGTGACATAGACTGTGCGTCTTTTTCTCCGTTTCACAGCTGGTCCATTAGTAATAATATTATGATTATTGATAATGTGTTTATCCCCTTGGACCACCAGCATGATTAACCACTCAATTTTATACTTTGGCGGAGCATCTGGACCTCCGGGTCATGTAGCATTGTTGACTCGAGCGTGCATTAATGTGCTACTGAGCAAATATACCCGCCCCAGTCCTTGCAGATTGGCTGAAGAGAGCACGGTCTCTTGATGCCCTTAAGACAGCCCGTAGACTGATTTGCATAACATCCGCCCAGGTCATCTATGATTGGCTGATATTTCCTAATGCCCTAGCTTTGTCTATCTCGACTCGCCTCGATTATACATATGCTTTTAATTTTTTACTTTGGAATGCTGGAATCATCTACAGGTGATTCTGCCGGCTACTTTATGGCTGATGCATCCAGTTTGTAAATTTTAACTTTTTTGGAGACATTGTGCTCAATTAAATTATGTGCAGCAATAGAGTCTACGTTTCCCTACTAGCCCCAAACAGCACAGCTCGGCATCAGCCCCTCCTCCCGGTCCGGTTGCACCTATCGTGGCCGGAGGGCATCTGCTTTCACAACCAATAGCTGTTGCTGTCAGGGAATAAAGGGATAGTGACGGCGCTATGTAGCCACGCCCTCAGTCGAAGTCGGAAGTGACGAAACGCGTCAGGGCGTGGCTACATCGGCGCAACACGGAAGCCTTACTGCGCTCCACAGCTGACCATCAGTTCCCCAGCGAAACCAGCACTTGGGCGGCCTCTGGTGCCCAGAGAACGGCGGTGGCAGCAGGAGTTTACAGGCTTGCACTTTGGTTCATTTACTTTGTTGTTTCTGTACGGGCATTTACATAGGGGGTTTGTTCTCCTTTGCATTGTGTGGGACATTGCTTAAGCGGTACTTCACTATTGAGTATTTTCTTTTGTTTTATGTGCCTGCAATGGAATGACCGTGGCTGACTAAGAGAATAGAGGAAGGTTTGCTTGAGAGTACTGACATTAACACGCCAGTCCTCTTGCACGCTGTGGTAAGGTTACATCCCAAAGGGTGATACCATCACATTACCTGGTGAATCTATAGATAAGGTTTAGGGTGCACTAATACCTGGTCTTTTGGTCACCTAGCACACCACCTACGTTCTTATTTAAAGCTCCTATTTGGGGCTAGACACTATCAATCTCATAGCGCTGTTTATATCATTGAACCACGGTTCCATAGTTATTTTAATCCCTTGCCAATACCTAAATAATTTTGGGCACCTCCATATCATGTGTATTAAATCCCCGGTATCCTGGCATCTGGGGCATCCCGCATCTGCTCTCCACCCAAATCTGAATAGTCTTTTTGGGGTATAATACGTCCTGTGTATCATCTTTAGAAATGATATCTTCTGTGCGGGTGAAACTGTGACCATATGCCCTCTCTCCAACACCTTCCTCCACTGGTCGTCCGTTATATTTCCCAGGTCTTCCTCCCATTTCTTTCTACTCTTAATCTGCTCTGGTCCCTCAATATTCCCCTCGCATATATATGGGTACATTTCGGACATAAACCCTTTCTTCTCCATCCCCCCGCCTAGTTTTTGAGAGACTCTAGTCCTAATCCAGTTTGGTCCCACTCTATCGAACTGAGCATTTAACGCGTGCCTAATTTGGAGATACCTGTAGAACGTGTAATTAGGGATTTCATATTCCTCTCTTAAGGTAGCGAATGTTTTTAAAGTACTTCCCTCATATAACTGAACCAGTCTAACTATTCCTTTTACTGCCCATTCTTTAATTTCTCCCACTGTCTCCAACTCCCGGAGGTTCCTGTTATTCCATAATGGTGCGTTCTCTGTTACTCCCACCTGTCCTCCAACTGTCATTACGGCTTTCCATACTTTGGTTGCCATCTTGACCGTAGGGGTTAAGTTAATAAATGAATTAGGCCCCGTACACACAAGAGGATCTATCCGCTGGAATTGATCTGCAGGTCAGTTCCAGCGGATAGATCCCCTGGTGTGTACAACCCAGCGGATCTGTTTCCGCTGATTTTTTTCCCCTGGGATGGATTTCAAGCGGATAAAAATTTGAAGACATGCTTTCAAATCTATCCGCTTGAATCCATCACAAACGGATTAATCCGCTGGTCTGTACAGACTCACCGGATCAATCCGTCCGAATGGATCCCCCGCATGCGTCGTAATGATTTGACGCATGCGTGGAATTCCTTATATGACCGCGTCGCGCACGTCGCCGCGTCATCATCGCGGCGACGGCGCGACACGTCATCGCGATGGGATTTCGGCGCGGATTTCGATCCTATGGTGAGTACACTCCATCGGATCCAAATCCGCGGAAATCCTTGAGAGGATTTACCTGCGGAAACGGTCCGTTGGACCGTATCCGCGGATAAATCCTCTCGTGTGTACTAGGCCTAAGCCTCCAGAACCTCTATAATTGTTTTATGGGGGGCTCCTTGAATCATTAATTTTCCATTTATATCTCCTCCTACTTCTGTCTTTACTCCAAGATGCTGCATTTGTGCTGCCAAAAAATAGCAGCGTGGGTGTGGTACTGCCATTCCCCCTTCCCTCATTGGCAGCTACAGAGTCTGCAACCCTATTCTGGCTTGTCCTCCTTTCCAGATTAGTTCTCTAAACAGAGTGTCTATGTTCCTAAACCATTTTTTATGTATCCATATTGGCGCATTATGTAATCCATACAATAATTGTGGCATCCACATCATTTTAATCAGGTTACACCTCCCTGCGACCGACAGTGGTAGGTGCCGCCAGATACCAATTTTATTTTTAAATTTAAGCAGCAGTGGAGCCAAATTATTGTCTATGTATTTGTTGAGATCCTGTGCAATGATTATTCCTAGGTACTTCATTTTCCTCACTGTCTCCAACTGTGGAATCTCAGCCAGGCTCTGGTTCTTCATTGGATCTACTGGCATTAAGGCAGATTTCTCCCAGTTTATTACCAGTCCAGATATGCTGCCGAACTCCCCAAAAATAGTCATTGCCTGCCTAATGGAGTGACCCGTGTCACCAAGGAAGCGGAGGACATCGTCCGCATATAGAGCAATTCTCTCCTCTCCTATCGGTCTCACGAATCCCTTCATTATCCTGTCCCTTCTTATAGCAGTGGCTAACGGTTCCATTGCCAGGGCAAAAAGCAGGGGTGACAAAGGACACCCCTGCCTAGTGCCTCTCTCCATCTTTACACTTGCTGAATATTCGTTGTTAACTCTAATTTTTGCACTAGGGCCATTATACAGTATTTTAATCCATCCGATAAATATAGGGCCGAACCCAAAAGTTTCCAGTACATGCCAGATGTACCCCCATTCCAAGCTATCAAAGGCTTTAACTACATCCAGGGACATTACTGCCCTGTTGCCACTGTTCTCTGTAGGTATTTGCAGGTTAAGGAATACCCTTCTGATGTTCATACTTGTTGATCTAGCCGGAATGAATCCTGTTTGATCCTGATATATAAGTCTTGCAATTATTTTATTTAACCTGCTAGCCATTATTTTAGCCAGGATTTTAGCATCTGCACATAGAAGAGAAATGGGCCTATACGATGTCGTTTCCAGTGGGTTCTTCCCCTCCTTGTGCAGTACTATTATCGTGGCCTCAGTCATTGAGAAGGGCAACTTCCCCTCTACCATGGCCTCATTAAGTACTTTTATAAGTTCTGGGAGTAACACTTTCCCGTAGTATTTATAGGTCTCTGCTGGAAGACCGTCCGGTCCTGGGGACCGTCCTCCAGCAGAGACACGCGGGGACGCGCTGGGATTCGCTGGGCCGATCACGTGGTCCAGTCAGCTGACCACCGCCCTCCAATCGCGGGCTCGAATCCCCGGGCTACAGCGTCAGACTTCCACCGACCTCCGGACCATCAAGGGGACCACCGATGGGACTCCCTGGGACCCCCCGAACAGCTGGAACAAGTCTCAGGGAGTCAGGGACACTCCCGTTCTCCGCGGCTCCCACCGGCAAGTACTTTAAAAGTGTCAGTGGGTCGGCAGGTTTCAAAGGGGTTCAGCGGTTTTGCAAGTTTACACAGGATGGCACAACGGAGCAAAAACAGGGGGTTTATGCAGGGGGTTTAAGCAGAAGAATTAGGCAGCATGCTAGGGGTAATTGGGCTGTAGGAGATGTGGCTTACACCTCACCACATCTCACATGCCTGCCTCACTCTGCACACCTCCACACCTGCATCCGGTCACACCCCTCCCCTCTGACAATGGCCAAAAAAAATATATGTTTTAGTTTTGAATAGTTACAGTAGGCTGAATAAAAACAATAGTCCATCTAGTTCAACCTTTGTAGGTGTAGTGTACGTGTGTTTATAATTAATTCCCATATCCCTGTATGTTGTGTTCTTTAAGATATATACCCCAGAGTCTTTTAAAAGTATCCATTCTCCCCGCAGCCACCACTGGTTGTGGAAGTGTTCCACATCCTTATTGCCCTGATAGTGAAACCCCCCCTACAAAGTTTAAGGTTAAAATGCTTCTCCTCTCATTGTATGACTCCGTGTCCTATTACAGTCTATGAGACTTTATTCTTTTTTCCTATGCTGGGATCCCCATTGAGGTATTTGTAGATCGTTATCATGGCCCCTCTCAATCGTCGCTTCTCCAACGAGAATAAATGTAGTGTTTGCAGTCGTTCGATGTAATTGAGGTCCTCCAGTCCCCTTATTAGTTTCGTTGCCCTTCTTTGGACTTTCTCCAGCTCCAGCACAACTCTTCTATATACACTGTTTACGATGCTGAGGATTTGTTAAGGACTGAAGTTTATTGGTCAGCAAAAGTGGTTCCCATAGGGTAAATGTTCATTGCAGTTTGTTTAGATATGTTACGCCGCTCTAACTTTGGGCGCATGTTCCGTATTCATAAAGAACTTGCGCCCTAAGTTACGGCGGCGTAACGTATGTGTTGCGGCGTAAGGCCGCGTAATTCAAATGGGGATGTTGGGGGCGAGTTTTATTTAAATTTTGCTTGACCCCACGTATCTGACGTTTTTTTTTGTACGGCGCATGCGCCGTTCGTGAAAACATTCCAGTGCGCATTCTCGAAAATCCGCCGCAAAACGTCATTGCTTTCGACGTGAACATAAATGACGTCCAGCCGTATTCGGGGCAGGGAACGACGGCCATACTTAGGATACGCCGCACATACCCCTCATATAGTAGGGGTAACTTTACGCCGGAAAAAGCCGAATGCAAACAACGTAAAAAAAAAGCGCCGGGCGGTCGTTCGTTTCTGAATCAACGTAAATAGTCATTTGCATATTCCTTGCGTAAACAAACGGAAGCGCCACTTAGCGGCCAGCGTAAATATGCAGCCTAAGATCCGACGGTGTAAGACACTTACACCTGTCGTATCTTAGGGATAAACTCTGCGTAACTGATTCTATGAATCAGTCGCATAGATACGACCAAGCGCACTCAGAGATACGATGGCGTATCAGGACATACGACGGCGTATCTCTTTCTGAATCTGGCCTTTTAACTCCAGGAAGCAGCACTGAAGACTGGACGATAGTAGTGCAGAGGGGTGGATTAATAGGAGCTGTAGGAGACACCTGTCTGTGTGCTGCATACCTGCAGGACAATGTAGATTGTGGAATACTTACCAAAATTTAATTAAAGCCCTTATGTTAAGTGAACCTATTTGTTATGCTTCAATTGTACTGAATCAAAATGTGCTTTTGATCAATATTTCAGAGTTGAAACATTTGCATTTGCCATTTTAAGATTATTATCATATGCATGGAAATGTAAAGATGTACTTCTGTTTTTTTAGTTATGTGTTCCGTATGTGATCCCAAACAATAATTAACAAACGTGGCTATACCCTTGAACTTTACAGTAGACACACATGGTTTATATTAGTTCAAGTTTAAACAGAATGGGTTGTTGGAGAAGGTGAGGGTTCTCTTCTCAAATACTAATAAACCTGCAGTACCAGTACTCTGGTGGTGCAGCTGCACAGATATTGTTCTATGAGGTGAGCGGTTCTCACTTATAATTTTAGATCTGCATGACAACTTAGCAGTGGTGGTGGACTGGTGGTGCTGCTCAA
Organism: Rana temporaria; assembly: GCF_905171775.1. Classification (NCBI taxonomy): domain Eukaryota; kingdom Metazoa; phylum Chordata; class Amphibia; order Anura; family Ranidae; genus Rana; species Rana temporaria. The sequence goes on along the minus strand of NC_053495.1, from coordinate 110,764,124 downwards.
TAACAATTTTTTTTAAAATAAATGTAAAATAACACAGACATCAGAAGTCCATGCATGGGCTATTAAATACTGTCTCCCACTGCTCCTCCCACTACATCCGAAAAAAAGTTACTTTGTGTCACCTCACCTTCAACTGGACCTGTGGCATTGTGATGACAGCCTGCTGCTACGTGCTGCCATAATGTCGAAATCAACCACATTACATTAGCTGGCCACAGATTGGGGCACTCCTGAAGAACACTCTCCATAGCAAGACTGGAAAAGCTTACTCCTCGGGATTCTACCAGAAAAAGTAATTAACTTTTTAATTGCCAACTTACTGTCTTGTCAATCATTGAATATACACTTTTTGTTTATTACCACTTTCCTATTTTATCTCTTTCTGTCCACCATTTCCTCTTATGGATCCAGCTCTTCCCCTCGCTAAACACTGTGTCCACTATGTATGTAACACTCTCTTTTCTTATTCTCACTTTCTCTCAACCATATCCCTTGATGTAGCAAACAAACTATCTCTCTCTCTCTCTCTCTCTCTCTCTCTCTCTCTTTCCCAGTAAAGTGAAAGTAATGCTACTGTATGACCTTGAAGAGGAATTAGAAGAAGAAGAACTCATATAGCAGGATTTCTAGACTTTGGTAAGTATTAAATTCATAAAAATGTTATCATATATCTAATGAGAAACTTTTTTTTTTCTGGTTGAAAATCGACCTTGTCAAGAAGGGGGTGAAAGTGCGCTGGTGGTTAAAGCGGAGCTCCACCCTAAAGTGGAACTTCCACTCATCGGATCCCTCCCCCCCTCCGGTGTCACATTTGACACTTTTCAGGGGGAGGGGGTTGCAGATACCTGTCAAAGGTATTTGCACCCACTTCCGGGAGTCCTCACTGTGGGGATTCTGCGGGTAGTGCGTCACTAACCGCCCACTGTGTTCTGGAAAACACTCGGCTCCAAGAACACAACAGGGGCCAGTGAGGATGGCGCTGTGCGACTAACGCATGCGCCGTAGGGAATCGGGCAGTAAAGCCTGAGTGCTTCACTTCCTGATGACCTCACCGAGGATGGCGGTGGGGGCAGCAGAGTGATGAGCGATCGCTCGTCCTCTGCTGCCGACATCGCTGAACTCCAGGACAAGTAAGTGCCCTAGTATTAAAAGTCAGCAGCTGCAGTATTTGTAGCTGCTGGCTTTTAATATTTTTTTTCCGGCGGAGATCCGCTTTAATAAGCAAAAGTTCATCCAGTTGTTTAAATTTCCATATTTTTTTTAATAAAGTTTTCTCTATACAAATATAAAAAAATACAAAAATAGAAAAAATTACAAAAAAATAAAAGCATTATGCTATAAAACATCAAAAGTTGTAAACAATAACAATACACTTGTTAAACTGAGTGCGGATTTTAGCTGCGACATTCAGATGGTAGGGTCAGAAGGTGCATTTTTGTCAATAACAGGGGATTCTGGTGCGGTTTGATATGCTGCACTGTGGCGAGAGATTGCCTGCAGCATATCAAACCGCATTTTTGCCAGTTCCCTGGGCCATTCTTCCTCAAAGCGCAAAAAAACATTTGGAAACAATCTGCCTGTTGCCTAATTAACGTATGCACATTTTGAATTAATTGCCGTACTTCACTCAGTACAGTCTGCAGCAAATAATTTGTTCTTGGTGCATCCGCACTCTGACTTGCTGCAGACTGTACTGGAGAAGACGGTGGCACATTTCCATGCCCTTCATGACCTTCTATGTCCTCCTCAGGCGAAAAAACAGCTTGTGGTGGTGGTGAACTGTTGATGCTGCTGTGTTCCAGCAATGTCTGCATTAGTATGTTCTCTCTGTCACAACCACCACTGCCTTCGGAGGATTCGAATAGGGGGGATGTTGTAAAGCCAAGGTCATTGTCATTGTGTAGGTTTTCATGATCTGAAAGAGAAGAATTAGGCATTGTAAATGATTACATAAATAGAAATAAAATTAATTCTATACTAAAAGCATTACATTTAATTCTTATGGTAACATACATTTATCAAATACTATTTGCATTCTACCTATAAGGCCGCGTACACACGGTCGGTCCATCCGATGAGAATGGTCCAACGGACCGTTTTCATCGGTTCACCGCTGAAGCGGCCTGATGGTCTGATGTGCGTACACACCATCAGTTCAAAATCAGATCGGGTCAGAACTAGGGTTGTCCCGATACCGATACTAGTATCGGTATCGGGACCGATGCAGAGCATTTGCGCGAGTACTTGTACTCGCGCAAATGCTCCCGATGCTTCAGCCGATACTTTTTTTTTTTATGTAGAGTGGCCGGAGAGGAGTCAGCATCTGGGGAAGGCAGGAGAGGGCGGGGGGAGTGCAGGCGGAGTTTGGCTGTAGAGGGGGCGGGCAGCACACGCTGGGGGGGGGGGGGTGTCTGGCCGGTGCGACTGAGTCACACAGCCGAGCAGACCGCAGCTGCACGGCGCACACCACTTGTAGTATACACAGATGAGGGGGAGGCGCCTGCGGTCTGCTCGGCTGTGTGACTGTGAGACAGTCACACAGCCGAGATTTGTCAGAGCAGCGGCAGGGTGCCGGGTGTGACGAATCCAGCGCGATCTCCTACCCTAAAGAAGCTGTACCTCTCCCCTGTCATCTAATATGTCATCTAATACGTTAAGGTTGTCCCTCTGGGATCTTCACTAGCTACCAAGGCAGCCGCAGTTGGTGGGTGGAGTCGGAGGTGTGGCTGCCTCCTCCACTCCTCCCACAGACTCCTTTACTCAGGCTGATCTGGCAGCTGAAGAAGGGAAAAGGAGAGGAGTGCACACAGCAGCCCAGGAGTCTTCATCACCATCCCTAGCTATATCACCCTAACCTTCCACTATACTGCTTTAACCTGCCACTATATTGCCCCATTCTGACACTATCCAAAACTGACACTATACTGCCCTAGCCTGCCACTATACTGCTTTAAACTGACACTTTATTTCCCCAGACTGCCACCATCCAAACCTGCCACTATACTGCCTCAGCATGCCACTATACTGCTTTAAACTGCCACTATATTGCCCCAGACTGCCACTATCCAAGCCTGCCACTATATTGCCCTAGCCTGCCACTATATTGCCCCAGCCTGCCACTATCCTAACCTGCCACTATACTGCCCTAGCCTGCCACTATACTGCCCTAGCCTGCCACTATACTGCCCTAGCCTGCCACTATACTGCCCTAGCCAACCACTATACTGCCCTAGCCTGCCAATATGTGACTGTCACAAAGCCGAGCAGACCACAGCTGCCTCCCCCTCCTCTGTGTATACTACAAGTGCTGTGCACGGCGCACAGCACTTGTAGTATACACAGAGGAGGGGGAGGCAGCTGTGTGACTGTGAGACAGTCACAGCCGAGATTTGTCAGAGCCGCGGCTGGGTCCCGGGTGTGATGACGGACCCCCCCCCCCCCGCAAAGCCAGGCTTCAGCCTGTGCGTCACTGCCTCCCTGTCACCGCCATGCCGCCCGCTGGTCATCTGAGCAGCCGAGGTGCACAACATTACGGGTCTGAAGTGGGGGGGGGATCTGTATTGTAGGTGGGGGGGTGTCTTTATTGTAGGGGGGGTCTGTATTGTAGGGGGGGTCTATATTTTAAGGAGGAGGTCTGTTTTGTAGGGGGAGGGAGGTCTGTTTTGTAGGGGGAGGGGGGTCTGCACTGTAGGGGAAGGGGTCTGTGTAACATGTCAGCAGCGGAACGTCCCTACGCTCATCTTGGTACACCCTGTACTCCGCTGCAGTAAGCAGCAGCAGACATCTTGTTACACCCAGCCTGAGCTATATAGGCTGGGTGTAACAAGATGTCTGCTGCTGCTTACTGCAGCGGAGTGCAGGGTGCATTTTTTTTTTTTATAAATTCAGTGTCATTTTTCGCAGTATTTCAGTGCCAGCAACCTGTCAGTGCAATCAGTGCCCACAAGTGCCACCTATCAGTGCAATTAGTGCCATCTATCAGTGCCCACAAGTGCCACCTATCAGTGCAATTAGTGCCATCTCTCAGTGCCCACAAGTGCCACCTATCAGTGTCAGCCACCTATTAGTGCCCATCAGCGCCAGTGACCAGTCAGTGCCCATAAGTCCCGCCTATCAGTGCCAGCCACCTGTCAGTGCCACCTAACAGTGCCCATCTGTCAAACTGCCACATGACATGAAAAAAAAGTATCGGTATTTGGTATCGGCGAGTACTTGGGAAAAAGTATCGGTACTTGTACTCGGTCTTAAAAAAGTGGTATCGGGACAACCCTAGTCAGAACGCGCTGACGTAAAACACACGACGTGCTGAAAAAAACAAAGTTCAATGCTTCCAAGCATGCGTCGACTTAATTCTGAGCATGCGCGGGTTTTGAACCGATGCTTTTGTGGACATATCGGGCAGCGGTCCAGCGGTTCGATTTTAAAGCAAGTTCTATACTACTTTCAACCACTGACTTGAGGGCATGATAGTCATCAGGCGCCTAAAGTGCAGCTGAAGGCAGATGTAGGACTTCTGCCTTCTGAGCAAGACAATAGCCCAGTGAGTTCAAGGTAAAGGGAACATTTGTTTCTACACAAAAAACAAAAACAGTTCATAGGGACTTTTTATTTATTGTGAGGTGAGGAATATGCATTAGGTGAGTCAAAATTTTGATAGTTGTTTATGTCCTTTTTTATGTTTATTCCAGCGTAGAAGGTGTAGATGTCGATGATTATTTAAATCAACAGCTTTTTTACTTACTCTGAGGAGGAATTAACCACTGCTTTATCCCTGGCACAGATGTCCAACGATAAAGGCTCTGGGGCAGATCCTCAAAGATCTGCACCGGCACAGCATATCTGAGATACGCTACGCTGCCGTAATTTACCTGGCTTTGGTTTGAATCCAGAAAGAATTTGCGCCGTATTTCCAATGCGGCGAGTAGGGGGCGTGTTTCATTTAAATGAAGCGCGTCCCCGCGCCGAACGAACTGCGCATGCCACGTCCGTCAAAACTCTCAGGGTGCATTGCTCCAAATGACGTTGCAAGGATGTAATTGTTTTCTACGTGAATGTAAATGGCGTCCAGCCCTATTCATGGACGACTTACGCAAACAACGTAAAATTTTCTAAATTATACGCGGGAACGACGGCCATACTTAACATTGAGTACGCCACCAGATAGCAGCTTTAACTATACGCCGGAAAAAGCCGAACGAAAACGACGTAAAAGAATACGACGGCCGCTCGTACGTTCGTGGATCGTCGGAAAAAGCTAATTTGCATACTCAACGCGGATTACGACGTGAACGCCATTGCATCTTAGATCCGACAGCGTACTAAGGCGTACGCCTGTTGGATCTAACACAGATGCCGTCGTATCTTGTTTGGTGGATACCAAAACAAAGATACGACGCGCAAAATTTGAAATTACGCGGCGTATGAACAGATACGCCGGTGTAATTTCTTTGAGGATCTGCCCCTCTCTGTTAAGGAAAAATGAAAAGGTAATGTTGTAGATACAGTAAACTTTTAGGGATATTAACCCAAAAATTAACTTTCTTTATCGTGACATCACGGGACACAGAGCGGCATTCATTACTATATGGGTTATATGGAGTACCTTCAGGTGATGGACACTGGCAATCTCAAACAGGAAATGCCCCTCCCTATATAACCCCCTCCCATAGGAGGAGTACCTCAGTTTTTACGCCAGTGTCTTAGGTGTTGGTCATGGTTTAGCTTGCCTCCGCATCCTTGGGATTAGGTGAGCTAACCGGTTCTGTCCAAAGGCCTCAGCGCTAAAGTGGTCAGTAACCGGACCCCAAACCCTTGGGGTATAGCCCATAATGCTTTTCTTTTTAGAGAGCTGGACCCTGGGCCCAGAACTTAGAAACCTTTGGGTGCCTAATGTTTCTGTTGCCAGAGTGCTATATGGGCCCAGGACAGTGGATCCTTCATAGGAACCCAGGGCCTGAAGGTCTAGACATCCCCACGGAGATGGGGGAAGATTGGGCCTCTTGCTTGGCAAAGTCCTGCGGCATGGAGCAGGTAAGTGAGGGGAAAACTTGCGGAACTTGGTTCTTAGCAGGTTTTTTCTGGGGGGTCACAGGGGACATGCCTAAAGTTATGCGCTGCATCTGGCAAACTAGTCACATATCTTAATGATAGGATGGCTCTATGTGTATTATTCCCCATAAGAAGTGACCTCCCTTGTAGTGTTGGAAAAGCATTGAGTGGGGCCTGTGTGATATAATGTGTATGTGTGTGTCAGAGAGCTGTGCTTACCTGCAAGCCTCCAGGCATTGCTCCATCAGTCTTCCTCCTCAGAGCCTGCAAGCAGGCAAAACGCTGACCTCCTCGTGGTTCCAGGATGGAGCAGAGAGGCTCCCTTCCCCCCAACCCCCCCCCCCCCTATCGGCGCGCGCGTTCCCGTGTTATAGGCGCAATTCGCGCCGTTTAGCTGAGGGGGGAAGGGCGGGTCAGTGGCTTAAGGAAGGGGCGGCCCTTCCTTTTTCGTTCCAACAGCTCATTCTAAACATTGGAACTGGGGAGGAAAGACCAGAGCGGCAGCACAGGGCGCCGAGGACACACAGTGGCCAGAAAGGATATTGCAGTCTTCAGAAGACTGTTTTCAAGCCTAGAAATAGGCTGTTTCTTTTCCATCTCATAGTTTTTCTTTGCAATACTACTCAGGGGGACAGAATGCTTTTTCTTTCCTGGATTTGAAACAAAAACGAAAAAAAAAAAAAAAAAAGATTGAAAAAAAAAAAAAAAAAAAAGTCATCTAGGGGAGAGGAAGCGTTTTTTATCCCCCAAACAGGTGTTTGGGCAATTAACTATTTATAGTTCCAAGTACCAATAAGCTAGCAGGTGTACCTCGGTATTGTACCATGGCATCCGGGTCAGAGGGTACAAGAGGTGGGGATTCCCCCAGAGAGTCTGAGGTCTCGGACAAGGTTATGCCGCTGCTTTCCCCAGAGGGAGCCTTGGGGCCATCGGGATCTGGGGCTGGAGCTGACGCAGGTCAGTCCAACCCTAAGATGGTCACGGACGAGGTATTACTCACCTCTTTAAAAGAGATGGAGAAAAGAATGGGAAAAATGATAGCCACAGCTATGCGGGGCAGTAAACGGATTAGGTCTCCGTCGCCCGAGCGTGGACCCTCAGAAGAGGAGGTCCTTTCCTCAGGGGAATTGGACGACCTCTTGGACAAGGACCAAGTAGGTTCAGGGATCGAAGATCCGGATACAGAGGAATCTGGAGCAGTCTCCCAAGGGGAGAGCTGGTGGATTCAAGCCTTAACGGACTTGGTCCATAATGCATTCAACTTGCCAGTACCAGATCTCCAGGTATCGACGGTTTCAGCTTTGGGCTCACTGAGGGCGCCTCAAAGCAATGCAGGGGGGGAAGGCGCAGCCATCTCATGTGTTAACAAATCGTTAACATGCCCTGTAGAAAACATACAGGTGTTCAAGGATCCAGTTGATAAACGCTTGGAAGCACTACTTAAGAACTCCTTCACTACTGCAGGGGCAGTAGTACAGCCAGCTGTGGCTGCGATTGGGGTTGCTCAAGCATTATCGGATCAAATTAAGCAGATGCTTAAACTTATTCCTGCCCAGCAGGCAGAAGAATTTTCGGATGTCCCTAGGGCCATATGTTTTACGGTAGACGCAATTAAGGATTCTATCCAGCAAGCGTCACGTTTATCGTTATCCCTTATCCATATGAGAAGACTCTTATGGTTAAAAAGCTGGGAGGCCGAGCCCCCATGCAAAAAGCTCCTGGTAGGGTTCCCCTTCCATGGAGGACGACTCTTCGGAGAAGACCTAGATAAATACATTCAGACCATTTCAAACGGCAAAAGTACTCTCTTGCCAACTAAGAAGAAGTTTCAGGGGCCTGCGTTTAAAAGACAGTACTCCCCTGGGCAGGGGCCCTCTAATGCCAAACAGTATCGACGGCCTCCTGCGAAAGCAAACTTCGGCTTCAACAGCAAGTCGCAAGGACAGGCTGCTAGAGGCAGAAAGCAGTGGTTTCGCAAACCAGCAAAACCAGCCCCCAAGCCGACCTTATGAAGGGGCGCCCCCACCCACGAAGGTGGGGGGAAGGCTGCGACTCTTTTCAGAGGTTTGGGAAGCCAGCATTCCCGATGAGTGGGTACGGTCTTCCGTGGCCACGGGCTACAAATTAGATTTCCTAAAGTTTCCTCCTCCTCATTTCCAGGAGTCGAGGATTCCAAACGATCCGGAGAAGGGAGCCGCATTAATGTCGGCATTAAATCATCTACTTTCCCAGGAAGTAATAGTAGAGGTACCAGTCCTGGAACAGGGGCTGGGTTTCTACTCCAACCTATTCATCATCCCAAAGTCCAATGGAGATGTCAGTCCAATTTTGGACCTAAAGATGGTAAATGCATACCTAAAAGTCCGCTCATTTCGGATGGAATCCGTGCGGTCAGCAGCTGCCACACTCCAAAGGGACGACTTCATGGCGTCCATAGACATAAAGGATGCCTACCTTCATGTTCCAATTTATCAGCCACATCAAAGATATCTACGCTTCATGGTGGCTTCGCGTCATTTCCAATTCGTGGCGCTTCCCTTCGGGTTGGCTACGGCCCCCCGGGTGTTCACGAAGGTCCTAGCTCCAATCCTAGCCAAGCTAAGGATCCAAGGGGTCACGATCCTAGCATACCTGGACGACCTCCTAGTCATAGATCACTCGTCTCCCGGCTTGGAGCGAGCAGTGGCCCTCACGGTCCAATACCTCGAGAAGTTCGGCTGGGTCCTAAATCGAGAAAAGTCAGCTTTCCTGCCCACAAGGCAGTTGGAATATCTCGGCATGAGATTAGACACGGAACAACAAAGAGTGTTTCTACCTCTGAGGAAGGTCAAAGCCATCAAGGAATTAATCCTACTGGTTCTAAGCAAGAAGGAACCGACTATTCGCCTATGTATGAGGTTACTAGGCAAGATGGTGGCCACATTCGAGGCGGTACCATACGCCCAGAGCCACACTCGCATCCTGCAGGCAGCCATCCTGTCAGCATGGAGCAGAAGGCCACAGGCCTTGGATATCCCGTTGCCGCTCTCATCAAGAGTCCGACAAAGTCTGTGTTGGTGGTTAGACCCTCAGAATCTACTGAAGGGGAAGTCTTTCAGCCCAGTGGCTTGGAAGATAGTGACCACAGACGCCAGCCTGACGGGCTGGGGAGCAATTTTGGATGGTTGCACTCGCCAAGGTACTTGGGCAAAGCCAGAGAAGCAGTTGCCCATCAACATCTTGGAGCTCAGAGCTGCTCGACTAGCCCTCAGGGCTTGGACGTCAAAATTGCAGGGGTTCCCGGTGAGAATTCAATCAGACAATGCCACGGCCGTGGCATACATAAATCACCAAGGGGGAACCAGGAGTCAAGCCGCTCAGAGAGAGGTGAGCTTGATTCTCCTATGGGCAGAGGCTCATGTGCCCTGCATATCGGCAATATTCATTCCAGGAGTGGACAACTTTCAGGCGGACTTCTTAAGCCGCCAGACTCTATTGCCGGGGGAATGGTCTCTGCATCCACAAATCTTTCAAGCACTCTGCCAAAGATGGGGAGTGCCGGACGTGGATATCATGGCATCGAGACTCAACAAGAAGCTAGACAGGTTCATGTCCCGCTCAAGGGATCCGATGGCCTGCGGAACCGATGCGTTGGTTTGCCCTTGGCATCAGTTCAAACTTCTTTATGCGTTTCCCCCGCTCCAGTTACTACCCCGCCTGCTGCGCAGGATCCGGGTGGAGCACATACCAGTTATCCTGGTAGCTCCAGCATGGCCCAGAAGGGCATGGTACTCACTAATCTTAAGGATGGTAGTGGGAGACCCTTGGACTCTTCCTCTACGGCCAGACCTGCTATCGCAAGGTCCGATCCTCCACCCTGCCTTACGGCATCTAAATTTGACGGCCTGGAAGCTGAATCCCTGATTCTCAGGGGTAGAGGTCTGTCTCAGAAAGTAATCTCTACCCTAATCAGAGCCAGGAAACCGGTCTCTAGGGTGATTTATCACAGGGTCTGGAAGGCCTATGTAGGCTGGTGTGAGTCCAAGCTATGGCTTCCTCGCAAGTTCACCATCGATAGAGTTTTAAGTTTTCTCCAGCTAGGAGTGGATAAGGGATTGGCATTAAGCACAATCAAGGGACAGATTTCAGCTCTGTCAGTGTGGTTTCAGCGGCCGCTGGCCACCCACTCGCTGGTTAAGACCTTCCTTCAAGGGGTCTTACGTATTAAACCTCCAGTTAAATCCCCGCTTTGTCCGTGGGATTTAAATCTTGTTCTGTCAAGTTTACAGAAACAACCGTTTGAGCCGTTGGCTGAAATTCCTTTGGTTTTACTGACAAGGAAGTTAGTATTTTTGGTCGCCATAGTTTCCGCAAGAAGAGTATCGGAACTGGCGGCCTTATCCTGTAAGGAACCATATCTTATTTTTCATAAGGACAGGGTCGTTCTCCGCCCTCATCCTTCCTTCCTACCGAAGGTTATATCCAGTTTTCATTTGAACCAGGATTTGGTATTACCATCCTTCTTCCCTAAACCTACTTCCAGAAAGGAAGGGTTGCTGCATACCTTGGATATTGTCAGGGCCATGAAGGCCTATCTTAAAGCTACAAAGAAGATCCGGAAAACAGATGTGCTGTTCATTTTACCGGATGGGCCCAAAAAGGGGCAGGCAGCTGCAAAGTCCACCATTTCTAGGTGGATTAAGCAATTAATCACTCAGGCCTACGGCTTGAAAGGGTTGCCTCCTCCAGTATCATTAAAGGCTCATTCTACTAGGGCCATGGGCGCCTCCTGGGCAGCACACCACCAGATCTCTATGGCTCAAGTTTGCAAGGCGGCAACCTGGTCTTCTGTCCACACGTTTACAAAATTCTACCAGTTGGACGTAAGAAGGAATACTGATACAGCCTTTGGGCAGGCAGTGCTGCAGGCTGCAGTTTGAGACCCTCGGATTCCGGGGGCTCCCCTTTTTTGAGTTAAATTTAAAATGTAAAATTATTTTTCTCAACTAAGTTGGATTTATTATGATTTGAGTATATCTCTAAATTAAATCCTTTTGTCTTGGAGATGTTCTCCCTCCCCTCATTGTAAGCATTGCTTTGGGACATCCCATATAGTAATGAATGCCGCTCTGTGTCCCGTGATGTAACGATAAAGAAAAAGAGATTTTTAATACAGCTTACCTGTAAAATCTTTTTCTTGGAGTACATCACGGGACACAGAGCTCCCACCCCTCTTTTGGGGACCATTTTGGGAGGCATACTGCTTGCTACAAAACTGAGGTACTCCTCCTATGGGAGGGGGTTATATAGGGAGGGGCATTTCCTGTTTGAGATTGCCAGTGTCCATCACCTGAAGGTACTCCATATAACCCATATAGTAATGAATGCTGCTCTGTGTCCCGTGATGTACTCCAAGAAAAAGATTTTACAGGTAAGCTGTATTAAAAATCTCTTTTTTTGGGTTTAATATTAATGAAGAAAAAAAATGAAGTGTACAGTGTTTTTTAAAGCCTAGCTTTTTTTTATATATCTTAATGCATTTTATCTCTGAAGTTTAACCCTTAAAATAAATTAGTTGATGAGATTCCTACCTCTAAATACTCCAGTTTTAATTTCTTGAGCCCCATTGCAATCCAAGAAACCACCTAGTTATTGGGGAACAATCACTGAGAAGGATGACTTTGGAGTAACAGTGATGGACACCAAAAAAGGAGGATTGGGGCCACTCCATGCATTTTTTTTCCATATCAGGTGAAGATTTAATCCATCCATTCACAAATGACTGGCTTAGTATTTTTTTTAAAGGAGAACAGTCTACTGACACTCTCAGCCACTAAATAGACAGCAGTATTGTCATTGTTATCAGGGTTGTAAACTGCAGAAGAACACAAATGTGGTATATCTGCCTAACCAGCAAACTGTAGAGTCCCAGGTAAGGGGGACAATAGTTCCTATTAGGAGCGGTTTGTAATTTCAGCAAAGAACTGGCCCTGAATACTCAGCATAGTTGCATACTACTGTTGTAAAACAAAAACTGTTAAATAAATGTTTAAGGCCCCTTTCACACGTGGCGGAATCAGTAATGTGCACACTGAAATATTTTGTTTCGTAATTTCGTTTTCGTCAGAAAAATAAATTTATTTAGTTACTCCCGAAAATCGTTTTGATTTATTTCGTTTTTCGTTGGGAATAGCTTTCGTCCGAAAATCCAGATATACTTGGTTTCTGTCGAATGGTCAAAGAATATTCGACGGAACATCGAAATTTTACGCCGAATCGTACATTTCCGGTCGAATATTCCGCCTACAAGAATTCTAATGTTGTATGACTAGTAATAATAATAAATAATTATATTATTATTATTTATTATTACTAGTCAACCAGCATTTGAATTTTTCTATAGCCTATAGGCCGAGCATTAAAAATGTACGAGTGCAGTATATCTTCTTCGTCAATATACACCATAAGCCTTCAATTACAGATTTGGCGATTTTCGATGCTTTGTCAAATCTTTGTCGTTCAATTTCTAACCTAGCCGACTTAGTTTGGTTTCACATTCGTTTCTCCATCTTCTTCTCCATCTCCTGCTCCAACACAATATGGCGGCACCCGAAGGCATCCATTTCGACCCAGCCATGGAGGTTCAGGTTCCTCAGCCTGGGCCTAGTACTTCTGCTGCAGCAGATTCCCCAGCCCCTATATCACCCCTCCATCACTGTGGCCCCCGCTCCAGGGAGACCAGTCCACAGTGCAAGTTGGAGAAGTGGGAGGGGATCTCCAAAAAAGTAGAGGCGATGTATCGCCATCGGCCTGACCCGCTTGCCTGCCGTAAAAAATTCAGCGACATAAAGCGGTAAGTAACGTGTCTGATTTATTTTTATTTTTTTACATTTTAACCAGTTCAGCCCCAGAGGATTTGGCTGCCAAATGACCGTGCCACTTTTATGCGTTTTGGCACTGCGTCTCTTTAACTGAAAATTGCGTGTGACTCCAAAACAAAATTGAAGCCCCTTTTTTCCCCACAAATAGAGCTGTCTTTTGGTGGTATTTGATCACTTCATTGATGTACGCTGATAAGGCTGCACCAATGGGCATTGGGCACCGATAGGTGGCACTGATGGGCACCCATGGGCTGCACTGATGGGCACCGATAAGGCGGCACTAATGGACTGCACTGATTGGGCAATGGTAAGGCGGCACTGATGGGCACCAATAAGGCGGCACTGGTGGGCACTCAGAGGTGGCACTGATGGGTGGCACTGAAGGGCATTCATAGGTGGAACTGGTGGGCACTGAGAATTGGCACTAATAGGTGGCACTGATAGGTGTCAGTGATGGGTGACAATGATGTGCACTGGTAGGTGACATTGATAGGCAGCACTGCTAGGTGGCACTGATGAGGCACTGACTGGCACCACTGGTGGGCATTGCTAGGTGGCAGTGATGGGCATTGATAGGTGGCAGTATAGCACTGACAGGTGGCACTGGTGGTCACTGTGGGCATTGGCAGGGGGCACTGGCAGGTGGTACTTGTGTCCACTGAGGCAGAATTGCCTCTTCCACTGGGGATCAATGTCCCTTACTCAACAGCCAGTGAGGGCCTTATTTTTCTCCTCACGCTGTGACCGCGAGGAGAAAAAAAAAGATTACCAAGCTTTGTTTTGATCATGTGATCAGCTGTCATTGGCTGATAGCTGATCACATGGACCGGGCCCCTTACTCGGATCCGTGATCACCCGAGTCTCAGTGAAAGAGGAAGATTTTCACCGCTCCAGGTGAGCCTTGTAGACAATCGGGAACGGTTGGATTACCAAGGTGCTGGCAATGCACGTAGCAATAGCAGCAAGAAGAGAGAAATGGATAGCTGCACTCCGGAATAACTTTTCAAAAAAGTTGTCTTTTATTTTCAAGCAGGGACATGCATAATCACCACAACCATAAACCAGGACACCCGACGCGTTTCGCACTTTTGGTTAGTGCTTAATCATGGCTGAAGTATGGTTCAAACACAATGAAATTTATACCAAACATCAAATCTAACATGTGATTTTCTCAGCCTATGGCATCAAGGAATTAATTAAAAGAGGGTGCACACCCAAAATCAAGGCAATTAGGAAAAACACACATGTGTATAAAAAAAACATCAATACATCTTAAACCCTATAAAGTACACAGAGGGGCTGATTTACCAAAGCCTTTACTCCATGACTCATGGAGTAAAAGCAGGAGTAGCAGTCGTTTGGTCATTTACTAAAGAAATACGCTGCTAGTGCAGTGTATTTCAATAGTTACTAATGTGCTCCGTGCGCCCAGGAGAGGGTGCATCGTGCACCTGATAGACCTGGCGCACGGCACATTGAAATGTAAATTGCGGGGGTTTGGGCAGGAGTTTATTAGGGGGGAGGTGGGGTGATGCAGGGGAAGTGAAGTGACATGTGTTTGAATGTGTTTGGCGGGCCGAATTGAAAGGGAAAGTGTTTTTTGAAAACAGATCCCCGTACGCTTGCACAGTGCGCCTGAACCTCCGGAGGTTCATTTTCACACTGGGCATGAGTAGAGAGAAATTTCGGAGCTTCCCGTGTGCCGTGTCAGTACGCCGTGAAAATCTTGGTAAATACCAAGCGGCGTACCCGTGATTGCGCTGCGTGATGCGACGCACGGGAATCTCCGAGCTGTTTTCAGCCATGAAGGGGAACTCCGCGCCAAATTTCAAACTTGAAATCGGCGCGGGTCCCCCTCCAGGGCTACATTAGGCTCTTAGGCTTGGTCCGGAACGTGAGGGGTTAAACCCGCGCCGATTCGGCGTGGGGTTCCCCCCCCAGATCCAAACCAAGCCCTTATCCCAAGCACGCAGTCTGGCCCGGACAGGAATGGGGGTGGGGACGAGCGAGCGCCCCCCCCTCCTGAGCCGTACCAGACCGCATGCCCTCAACATGGGGGAGTGTGTGCTGTGGGGGAGGGGGGCACTGCCACCCCACAGCACTCTTGCCCCCATGTCGATAGGGACAAGAGCCTCTTCCCGACAACCCTTGCCATTGGTTGTCGGGGTATGTGGGCGGGGCTAATCGGAATCTGCAAGCTCCCTTTAATAAGGGGGCCCCCAGATGCCGGCCCCCCACCCTATGTGAATGAGTATGGGGTACATCGTACCTCTACCCATTCACCTGGGGGAAATGTAAAGTTAAATAAAACACCACACAGAATAAAATATTTTATTAATCAGCTCCGGAGCCCCCCCTTTCTTCTTTAGCTCTTTCACAAGGGGGGGTTTCTTCTCTCCCGATCTTCTGCCGGGACCCTGGGCTTCGGTGATTTCTGCCGGGGGAGGGCACCATCCCTCGGTCCTCTCCGGAGCCTTCCGCCGGGGGCCCCCACCCCATTTAAGCTCTTTTACATTAGGGGGGGGCCATCCGGACTTCGGCGACTTCTGCCGGGGGATGGCGCCTATCCCCCGGTCTTTCCGGTGCCTTCCGCCAGGGTTCCGGTCTTCCTGGTCTTCTGCCGGGGGTGCGCCAACTCCCCAGTCTTTTCTCTGCTCCCTCTTCTGCCTGGCTCCCCCGCGGAGCCAGGGCTTTCTTCCGTCTTCTTTCTTCTCTCTTCCTTATTCTGCCTGTCTCCTCCGGGAGCACAGGGCTTGTCTGCGCTGTCCTCTCCCTTCTCTTCCATTCGATGTTGACACGACGAGGCTCCGCGCTGACATGCCGTGTCAGCGGCGGGCATCGACTTATATAGGGCAATGCCACCATGTGACCTCAACCCATGTGACATCACATTCCCTGGGCATGATGGGAATGTGATGTCACATGGGTTGAGGTCACATGGTGGCATTGCCCTATATAAGTCGATGCCCGCTGCTCAGACGGCATTCCAGCGCGGAACCTCGTTGTGTCAACATCGAATGGAAGAGAAGGGAGAACACAGCGGAGACAAGCCCTGTGCTCCCGGAGGAGCCAGGCAGAAGCGGAAGGCACCGCAGAAGCCCGGAGGGTGGCGCCCTCCGGCGGAACAAGCCCTGTGCTCCCGGAGGAGCCAGGCAGAAGCGGAAGGCACCGCAGAAGCCCGGAGGGTGGAGCCCTCCGGCGGAAGAAAGCCCTGTGCTCCGCGGAGGAGACAGGCAGAAGCGGAAGGCATCGCAGAAGCCCGCGGGTGTCGCCCCCCGGCGGAAAACACCGTAGAAGACCCTCCCCCAAAGGCAAGGAGCCTCACTGGTGAAGGGGGTCCCGGTGAAAGACGGCGCTGAAGACGGGGGGTGCAGGTGCACCCCCCCGCAGAAACCGACAAAGCCCAGGACTCTCCCCCAAAGGCAAGGAGCCTCACTGGTGAAGGGGGTCCCGGTGAAAGACGGCGCTGAAGACGGGGGTGCACCCCCCCGCAGAAACCGACGAAGCCCGGGACCCTCCCCCAAAGGCAAGGAGCCTCACTGGTGAAGGGGGTCCCGGTGAAAGACAGCGCTGAAGATGGGGGGGTGCAGGTGCACCCCCCTGCAGAAACCGACGAAGCCCGGGACCCTCCCCCAAAGGCAAGGAGCCTTACTGGTGAAGGGGGTCCCGGTGAAAGACGGCGCTGAAGACGGGGGGGGGGGGTAGGTGAACCCCCCCGCAGAAAGCGACGGAGCCCTCCCCCATAGGCAGGAGCCTCACGGTGAAGGGGGCTCCGGCAGAAGACGGCGAAGCCCGGGGCCTAATGGGGTGGTGGTGGGGGGCCCCGGCAGAAGACCCCCGGCAGACTAATAAATTAATTTATTAATGTGTGTTGTGTTTTATTTCTTTACATTTTTTTCCCCAGGTGAATGGGTAGGGGTACAATGTACCCCATACTCCTTCACATAGGGTGGGGGGCCAGAATCTGGGGGCCACCCTATTAAAGGGGCCTCTCAGATTCTGATAAGCCACCCGCCCGCATACCCCAACAACCATGGCCAGGGTTGTCGGGAAGAGGCTCTTGTCCCTATCGACATGGGGACAAGAGTGCTTTGGGGTGGGGGGGCAGTGCCCCCTCCCCCACAGCACACACTCCCCCATGTTGAGGGCATGCGGTCTGGTACGGCTCAGGAGGGGGGGGGCGCTCGCTCGTCCCCGCCCCCATTCCTGTCCGGCCAGACTGCGTGCCTGGGATAAGGGCTTGGTCTGCATCTTGGGGGGGACCCCACGCTGGTTTTCGGCGCGGGTTTTACCCCTTATGTTCCAGACCAAGCCTAAGAGCCTGGTATGCACCTGAAGGGGAACCCACATTTTTTTTTTGGTCTGGAGATTTTTATTTTTAAAACTACGACCATAAAAAAGTTAATATACAAAATAAACTAAATAACACAAAACAAACAACACACACAAACCATCCTCCAAGAAAATAACTGCAAAAAAAAACAAAAAACAAAAAAAAAACAAAAAACAAACACAAACAACATTAGAACGGGTATTTACAACAGGCTCACTGGTACAAGAAAAAGTCTTTATAGTCCATCAGAAAAAGCTTGTCCAGATCATTGCCAAAAAAAAAAAAAAAAAAAAAAAGGAGAACAAAACCAACTTAAAACGGCTCACTGGTACAGTAGGGAAATATTAAAGTCCATAAAAACCACTACTGTCCAGATCATCGCCAACCCACAACACACCCCACCACCAGAACAACAAATACCTACAACCCACGTATGAGCGAGAACATGATAATCAGACATGTCTGTAGCCTTATTTCAAAAATAAACTATAAACAAAATCTAAGGGGGGTGAGAAAGGAAAGTTGCCCCTACCCGTGGAGAGGGGCAGGGTCATGGCCTAAGGGGGCTGGAAGAGGAACCCCCTCCATAAATGGGCACACCTCTCAGGCCCGACCCTGCTCCTTTCCAGATCCCGCACCTTCACCAACTCCCGAAAGATATCGCCCACCACCTCATGCACAGACAGGATTTTGTCCCTAGTGGACACCAAACACCGAGCGTGCCAAGTGTAGTAAAGCACAACTACGCTGACTAAATAAAGTGACGATAACTCAAAACCCCTGCGGACCCCGAAGTCACCATACACCCGCTCAGCATAGGTCAGGGCCGGAAGGCGGGGGTAGCCAATGGCACCCCCTACCCCCGTAAGAACCTCCATGTTGAAGGGACATTGGACCAGAAAATGGTCCATGGTCTCCGATGTCCCTCCACATTCCCGTCGGGGACAGCCCCTGTCCCCTAGGTTCAGATATATGAGATTTGCACGGACGTACAGTCGTCCATGGAACGACCTCCATGCAAGATCCCAAAACTTGTTCGGAATTCTGGAAGAATTCAAGAGGGCTAACCCCTCCGTGAGGACCCTCTCAGGACAGTCCCTTAAAGACAGGGGCTTCAAAATGTCCGAGGCCATGACCCTCAGGTACAGCTCACGCCGACCCAGAGAGCCCACCTCAAGGGCAGTTATCCGCCACTGCCTCAGTACCTTCAATGCCAGGGGGACGTAGGATGGGAGATACCCATGCGATCTCCTCAGATCGCCGGGCCTCCCCCCCTCCTCCCACCTCCTCAGGAACAGCAAGAGCCAGTCCTTGCATGAACATTCCCACCAGGAAGGCGCATCCACAAAGATGGACTGCAAGTTGTACTTTACAAAAATGATGATGAAGAACACCACCGGGTTGACCATGTCCAACCCTCCTTGCCTTCGCTGGCGGTATGTGACCTCCCTCTTGATCAGGTTCAGTCTGTTTCCCCACAACAGCAGGAAGAACAGACCATAGACCCGAGCATAGAGAGATGCTGGCAAAAGACACACGTAGCTCACAAAGAGAAATTCAGGCAGTAAGTACGTCTTGACCAAGCATACCCTTTCCCTCAGGGAAAGTTTCCAACCTTTCCAGGCCTTCACCTTCCGAGTGGCACTCACCAGCCTGCGCTCCCAATTTAGCTTGGGATAATCACCCGGGCCGAAATGAATGCCAAGTACTCGAATCTCTGGTACGGGCGTGGGGAACACGTCCGGAAGGGGGAACTGCTCCCCCTCCTTCCCCATCCAGAAAACTTCACTCTTGTCCCAATTGACCAGCGAACCTGACGCCTCAGAGTAGCACCTGATCTGGGATTCCACATAATGGGCCTCCTCACGACCAGATACCACCACCGAGACGTCATCCGCGTAGGCCACGACCCTCACTGCCGAAACCGGACCCCCGACAGGTCTCACCGGAACCCCCACCAGACGCTCGCAGTCTAGCCTCCTTACGAAGGGGTCCTTACGAAGGGCCCTGCCGGACGCCAGAGTCCACAGAAAAGGCCCCACCCACCCAACCGTTGACAAGAGGGAAGCTCTCAGCTACCCTATACAATACCTGTAGCCAATCAACAAATTGATCAGGCAGACCGTATCTCCTCAGAAGCAGCCAAAGGTACTCATGGTTCACCCGATCAAACGCCTTAGCCTGATCCAGTGCAAGCAGATACCGCTCGCTGCCATCAGCCCTGCACCTTTCCACAGCCTCCCGGACGTTCAGGACGGCACCAAAAGTGCCCCGGCCAGGAATTGTGCAGTGCTGAGAGGGAGACAGCATCCTGCCCGCCAAAGCAGACAGACGTGTAAACAAGATCTTTGCCAGTATCTTCCTATCTGTGGTAAGAAGGGCGATCGGACGCCAATTCTCCACCACAGACAGGTCTTTCCCCTTTGACAGAAGGATCAGAGCTGACCTTCTCATTGAGGGAGGCAGCAGGCCATAGGCCAAACATTCACTGTACACGTCCCTCAAATGAGGAGCCAAGAGGCTCTTAAAGGTTTTGTAAAACTCTGCCGTGAGCCCATCGGGCCCAGGCGACTTTTTAGATGCTAAAGAGCTGATAGCCTGCTCGACTTCAGCCACCGAGATCTCTTCTGTCAGAGAGTCAGGAAGGTCAGACCTCACTTCCAGTGGGGTCTCATCAAGGAATTCCCTGACTTTCTCCATGTCTAGAGGCCGCTTCTTCAGGAGGTCCGAAAAGTGGTCTCTGACGACACCCAGGATCCCCGATCTGGACCGGACCAGAGATCCCGAGGCATCCTTCAGGCCGTGTACGACCTTCGAACTCGCCGCCTCACCACAGCTCCTGTAGGGATCAGGAGAGATAAACTTCCCATAATCCCTCTCAAAAACCAGGGAGGCGAGACGGTCGTACTGACACTCCTTCATCTGCGCCTTCAGACCGGATATCTGTTCCCGAGAGCCCCCAGAGGACACCAGGCGGTCAAGCTGCCTGCGTAGTCTCTGGTAGGCCTGGTACTTGGAAGCTGCCCTGTACCCAGAGATTTCCCGGAAAAAGTCACCAGACCTCTTTTTAACTACTTCCCACCATTCAAGGCGGGAGCAGTTGCCCTCAAGGAGCGAGGTCTGGTCCAGGAAGAAAACCTCATAGGCTTCCCTAACCTCAGGATCCTCCAGTAGCGACCCATTCAGGCGCCACATACCCCTCCCTTTCTGAGGAGTGTCGGCGACATTCAGGGCCACAGATACCATACAGTGATCGGAGAACTCCACCGACTGCAGCTCTGGAGCCGAGCAAGCAGAGTCCCCCTTTAAAAAAAACCTATCTAATCTACTCTTAGAACTACCTCGGGAAAATGTGAAACCAGTGAGGTTGGGGAGGTGACGAACGTGCACATCCACCAACCCGGCCTCCCTCACTACGCTATTCAAAAAAGTACTATCATATCCCAGAGGGTTGGCGGCACCTGCCCGGTCTTTGGGCCTAGTGATCATATTGAAGTCACCACCAAAGATCACCTGCTGGGATGTAAAAAGATAAGGCTTAACCGCCGTAAGGAGGCTCTTCCTCTCCCTCTTAGTTTGAGGCCCATAAAAATTAATGAGCCGGAGGAATTGCCCCCTCACGACAGCGTCCACCACCAGACATCTACCAATCTCCACTTCAATCACTCGCCGGCAAGCCACCGAACCAGTCTTAAAAAGGACCGCAACACCACTGCAGGGCTCGGCCGCAAGAGACCAGAGGGAGGGCCCACATCTCCACTCCCTCTTTGCTAGATGCATCTCTGCCACAGATGCCAGCCAGGTCTCCTGCAAAAACAAAATGTCAGCTTCAACACGGCTGAGAAAATCAAAGGCCATAAAACGAGCTCGTGCAGAACGAATACTTGCGACATTAATGGTCGCAAGCCGTATTGGAGAGGGTACCGCCATCAAAATGATTGAAAGGGTCACGTTCTCCTTCATACTACAAACATCAAAACATATTTACATATTTACACTCCCTCCTCCTCCTCTGAGTCCGAGGAGGAGGAGAGGACACCAAACGGGTTCCCCAGGGACACCCCACTTCGTGCCCCTGGGGGAACCCCACCCTTCACAGGGGGCCTCCCGCCCCCAGATTTTACAGCCTTCCCCTTCTTCCTGCGTCTCACCTGCTCCCACTCCTGCCATCTCTCTGAGGTGACTACGCCACCCCCCTCCTCGGACCCGCTGCTCGAGATTTCCCTCTTAGATGAGGCTCGAGCAGCTTCCGTCTCCATGGCCACAAGGCCAGAGGAGACTTTGGGTCCAGAAGGGGGGGGGGATGGGAGAGGCAGGAGGGGGGCCAGAGACAGGGGGGGGGACAGGAAGGGGATCGGCAGAAGAAGGGGAAGGGGGGGGACGGGACTTGGGAGGGGGGGGACGAAGGGGGGGGGGACGGGGATGGGAAGATGAGGGGGGGCTGCATGGGGAGGCAGATAGAACAGGTGGAGGGGGGGGGGATCGGCCCTGCAACTAAAGGAGGGGAAAGCCGGGGCCCCGGACCCTCAGGCCCGGGACCCCCAGGCCTCCCCGACTCCTCTCCACCGGCTTCGCCTTCCGGAGGATCGGGAGCCTCCTGGCCAACTGAGCCCGTATCTCCCGGGGGGAGCCCCTCGCCCACGCCTGCTCCGCCTTCTTTGAGGCTGTGGGCCTGTTGGTCCCTCCGGAGGGGCATTAGGGCCCCAGGATCCCCACCCCCCCGGCCACCACTCGCCGGGGGGGCTTCGGCCGCTCCCCCCCCTGAGAAAGAACCCCGATATGCTTTGGGGCACCGACTGAATGGGTGCCCCATCTCACCACACAGATTACAACAGATCTTCACACATGAGTCGGACTGGTGGCCAAACTCGTGGCACCGGCCACATCTGACCACCGTGCAGTCCGAGCTCATGTGGGTTGGGCTGCCGCACTTGAAGCAACGACGGGGCTGTCCCGGGTAGAAGGCCAGGATCCGGTCTCTGCCCAGGAAGGCGCTGCCAGGGAGGTGGGCAACACTGTTGCCCTCCCTCTTAAGCCGGATCCTGGCCAACCAAGCCCCGGTCCAGACCCCGCGCTCATCGAGGTTCTTTCTCAGGGGGGTTTGCAACTGCCCGTACCTCCCAAGCCAGGTGGCAATGTCCTCCGGAGGGAGCGACTCATTCCTCACC
Organism: Rana temporaria; assembly: GCF_905171775.1. Taxonomy (NCBI): domain Eukaryota; kingdom Metazoa; phylum Chordata; class Amphibia; order Anura; family Ranidae; genus Rana; species Rana temporaria. The sequence continues at coordinate 110,741,715 of NC_053495.1, read as the reverse complement.
AGGATGGTGATGTTCTTTACCTCCTCCTGCCTGGAGATGGGAATGAGCCTGTACTTCTTCCAAGGGTCAACGCCCCTCACCAGCCCAAAGCTGGTGATGAAGCGTTCCATACACACGGGAGTGACAAAACTGATGTCAAACTCCCGTGTGTTGGTGGGGTGGATGACAGCAAAAAGGTCACCCACCCCAAAACCCCAGGAGAGTACCAGGTCCACCACCTCACCTCGGGCGGGGCAGGGGTCCGGACCCTCGTACCGAAGCTGGACAACATTCCTACGCCTCCTCTCTGGACCACCTGTACCCCTCGTCCACGCCGACCCCTGCGTCCTCTCCTGGTCAGCAGGGGGGGCGCGGAAATTCTGGGCGCCAAACCGGCTGTACAGGTGGTCCAGAGGGGCACGAGAGCCCGCCACCTGGGCGAAAGAGCGACCCCCCTTTAGGGCAGATAATAAGTTGGCCTCCGGAGACCCCCGAAAGATGTTCTCCGGAAGCGGGGCACCCCCCTCAGCACCCCCAGAAGTGGGGGGGGACGGGGGGGCCCCCATCCCTGCCGGTGGTGTTGCACCCACCCCCACTGAACTACCCTGACCTCCCTGACCCACCACCCTTGGCCTGACTACAGGCCCCTCCCCCCCTGGGGCCACAGCAGAGGGGGGTACCTCCCCCACCAAACTCCCCCACCCAGACCCCTCTGCGACCTCACCAGCCCCTTGGGACTCAACCCGTATTGGGGGGATGCCCCCCTGGGACCCCTCCAACTGCCGGATAAAGTCATAAGCTGCACAGTCCACCGGGAGGGGTCCCACCTGACATTCCCCCCACCCCGCCTGTCCTGCAGGGAGCCCCTCGGGGCTTGTGGTAATGTCCATGGGGACCTGGGGGGGTGGCAGCTTACCGTCCATGTTACCGTCCATATTACCGTCCATATTACCGTCCATTACTTGCCGGGGGTGCCTGGAGGTGCCTGCTGCAGCATCCGGGACTAGGCACCCCCGCACCCCCGGCCTCTCATCCCCCAGGTCCTCCAAGCCGGTGACACCAGCCGCAGATTCGCAGGGAGGCACTTCCGATCGCGGGGGGGCACTTCCGGTCGCGGGGGGTGTACTTCCGGTCGCGGGGGTGCACTTCCGGTCGCGGGGGGTGCACTTCCGGTTCGCGGGGGGTGCACTTCCGGTTCACGGGCGGTCACTTCCGGGTCCCGAGCACTGGATGGGAGCTGGCCACATCCCCCTTCCCTGAAAAGGGGTTGATTCCCACTGGGGAATGTGGCCTCAGCTGCTCCTCCCCCAGCAGCCGGCGCCATCTTGGTCACACTACACACCAGCTGTTTGCCTGAAGCTGACTTTGTTATTATACCTCCACCATGTACCTGCCCCTCTCCCGGTGACATAGCAGCTGCAGGAGCAGTCCCTGACACTTTCACTGCCAGATCATCCCGCTCTACTGCACGCTGAGGGGTCATGGAGGCCGGCACATGGTGGGCCCCAGCTGTGGCAGCGTGACCATCCTGAGGGAGCCTGGGCATGCTGACCCGAAGACACCGGGGGGGTACCTCCGGCGGCGCCTGGGCCCTGCGGCTTCCTGGATCACTGGGCTCCCCTGTCATAGCCAACCCCCCAGCCCCTTTTTTCATGGACCGAGGGATCGGCTCTCGGGAGCCCTCCCCAGGTTTTATGGCCTTACTGGGCCCTGCACCACCAGAGCTTCCACCCCCCCCACTACACCCAGGCTCTCCTGACTTCCCCGGCTGCTTGGAGGGTTGGGACCCCGACCGCCCGCTGCTCCTCCTTGCTGTCTGACTTCCTGATTGGTTGGCCTGCTGGAGGGTCTTCCGGAGCTCCTCAAGAAAGCACACCTCTCCAGCCCCACGTTCGAAAAAACCTCCCAGGTAACCCCAGATTTCATTAACCTCAAGCTTGAGGGTATTGATGGCCCCCCTATACTCCGACCTCTTACTACTAGAGCACCTGTCCCTCTTGTCCCTCAGGCCTGCGAGAGCTGTCATTTTTTCCACGCAGGCCTGGGCTATCCTAACCAGCAGGGACTTGATCTTATCACACCTCTTCCTGGCTTTGGCCTCAGTCTCACCTGGTTGAATGCTGGTCCAGTCTAAGAGACCCTGCTGGGTGCCCAGGAAGAGGCGGTCATCCCTGCTGATCTTCGTCTGGCTGGAGGAGGGCAGGTGCTGCTGGTTACTCCGGAGGCCGGAGGCAGGTCCTTCTCCTGGGCTGAGGGAGGCCATCCCTCCCCTCTTCCGGGGCCAGGGGCTGGGGCTGGGGCTGGGGCTGGAGGCTGGTCCTAGGTGGCTGGATCCTCTGGAACACAGGAGCTCTGGAAGACAGGTCTTCTCTCTACTCCAGCAGGAAGTGGAATGACCAAACTGGGAGGAGCTGGAAGCTTTTTTGGTCTGGAGATTTTTATTTTTAAAACTACGACCATAAAAAAGTTAATATACAAAATAAACTAAATAACACAATACAAACAACACACATAAACCATCATACCACCCTCCAAGAAAATAACTGCAAAAAAAAAACAACACAACAACATTAGAACGGGTATTTACAACAGGCTCACTGGTACAAGAAAAAGTCTTTACAGTCCATCAGAAAAAGCTTGTCCAGATCATTGCCAACAAAAAAAAAGAACAAAACCAACTTAAAACGGCTCACTGGTACAGTAGGGAAATATTAAAGTCCATAAAAACCACTACTGTCCAGATCATCACCAACCCACAACACACCCCACCACCAGAACAACAAATACCTACAACCCACGTATGAGCGAGAACATGATAATCAGACATGTCTGTAGCCTTATTTCAAAAATAAACTATAAACAAAATCTAAGGGGGGTGAGAAAGGAAAGTTGCCCCTACCCGTGGAGAGGGGCAGGGTCATGGCCTAAGGGGGCTGGAAGAGGAACCCCCTCCATAAATGGGCACACCTCTCAGGCCCGACCCTGCTCCTTTCCAGATCCCGCACCTTCACCAACTCCCGAAAGATATCGCCCACCACCTCATGCACAGACAGGATTTTGTCCCTAGTGGACACCAAACACCGAGCGTGCCAAGTGTAGTAAAGCACAACTACGCTGACTAAATAAAGTGACGATAACTCAAAACCCCTGCGGACCCCGAAGTCACCATACACCCGCTCAGCATAGGTCAGGGCCGGAAGGCGGGGGTAGCCAATGGCACCCCCTACCCCCGTAAGAACCTCCATGTTGAAGGGACATTGGACCAGAAAATGGTCCATGGTCTCCAATGTCCCTCCACATTCCCGTCGGGGACAGCCCCTGTCCCCTAGGTTCAGATATATGAGATTTGCACGGACGTACAGTCGTCCATGGAACGACCTCCATGCAAGCTCCCAAAACTTGTTCGGAATTCTGGAAGAATTCAAGAGGGCTAACCCCTCCGTGAGGACCCTCTCAGGACAGTCCCTTAAAGACAGGGGCTTCAAAATGTCCGAGGCCATGACCCTCAGGTACAGCTCACGCCGACCCAGAGAGCCCACCTCAAGGGCAGTTATCCGCCACTGCCTCAGTACCTTCAATGCCAGGGGGACGTAGGATGGGAGATACCCATGCGATCTCCTCAGATCGCCGGGCCTCCCCCCCTCCTCCCACCTCCTCAGGAACAGCAAGAGCCAGTCCTTGCATGAACATTCCCACCAGGAAGGCGCGTCCACAAAGATGGACTGCAAGTTGTACTTTACAAAAATGATGATGAAGAACACCACCGGGTTGACCATGTCCAACCCTCCTTGCCTTCGCTGGCGGTATGTGACCTCCCTCTTGATCAGGTTCAGTCTGTTTCCCCACAACAGCAGGAAGAACAGACCAGAGACCCGAGCATAGAGAGATGCTGGCAAAAGACACACGTAGCTCACAAAGAGAAACTCAGGCAGTAAGTACGTCTTGACCAAGCATACCCTTTCCCTCAGGGAAAGTTTCCAACCTTTCCAGGCCTTCACCTTCCGAGTGGCACTCACCAGCCTGCGCTCCCAATTTAGCTTGGGATAATCACCCGGGCCGAAATGAATGCCAAGTACTCGAATCTCTGGTACGGGCGTGGGGAACACGTCCGGAAGGGGGAACTGCTCCCCCTCCTTCCCCATCCAGAAAACTTCACTCTTGTCCCAATTGACCAGCGAACCTGACGCCTCAGAGTAGCACCCGATCTGGGATTCCACATAATGGGCCTCCTCACGACCAGACACCACCACCGAGACGTCATCCGCGTAGGCCACGACCCTCACTGCCGAAACCGGACCCCCGACAGGTCTCACCGGAACCCCCACCAGACGCTCGCAGTCTAGCCTCCTTACGAAGGGGTCAACCGCAAAGACGTACAGGAGGGGGCTCAACGGGCAGCCCTGCCGGACACCAGAGTCAACAGAAAAGGCCCCACCCACCCAACCGTTGACAAGAGGGAAGCTCTCAGCTCCCCTATACAATACCTGTAGCCAATCAACAAATTGATCAGGCAGACCGTATCTCCTCAGAAGCAGCCAAAGGTACTCATGGTTCACCCGATCAAACGCCTTAGCCTGATCCAGTGCAAGCAGATACCGCTCGCTGCCATCAGCCCTGCACCTTTCCACAGCCTCCCGGACGTTCAGGACGGCACCAAAAGTGCCCCGGCCAGGAATTGTGCAGTGCTGAGAGGGAGACAGCATCCTGCCCGCCAAAGCAGACAGACGTGTAAACAAGATCTTTGCCAGTATCTTCCTATCTGTGGTAAGAAGGGCGATCGGACGCCAATTCTCCACCACAGACGGGTCTTTCCCCTTTGACAGAAGGATCAGAGCTGACCTTCTCATTGAGGGAGGCAGCAGGCCATAGGCCAAACATTCACGGTACACGTCCCTCAAATGAGGAGCCAAGAGGCTCTTAAAGGTTTTGTAAAACTCTGCCGTGAGCCCATCGGGCCCAGGTGACTTTTTAGATGCTAAAGAGCTGATAGCCTGCTCGACTTCAGCCACCGAGATCTCTTCTGTCAGAGAGTCAGGAAGGTCAGACCTCACTTCCAGTGGGGTCTCATCAAGGAATTCCCTGACTTTCTCCATGTCTAGAGGCCGCTTCTTCAGGAGGTCCGAAAAGTGGTCTCTGACGACACCCAGGATCCCCGATCTGGACCGGACCAGAGATCCCGAGGCATCCTTCAGGCCGTGTACGACCTTCGAACTCGCCGCCTCACCACAGCTCCTGTAGGGATCAGGAGAGATAAACTTCCCATAATCCCTCTCAAAAACCAGGGAGGCGAGACGGTCGTACTGACACTCCTTCATCTGCGCCTTCAGACCGGATATCTGTTCCCGAGAGCCCCCAGAGGACACCAGGCGGTCAAGCTGCCTGCGTAGTCTCTGGTAGGCCTGGTACTTGGAAGCTGCCCTGTACCCAGAGATTTCCCGGAAAAAGTCACCAGACCTCTTTTTAACTACTTCCCACCATTCAAGGCGGGAGCAGTTGCCCTCAAGGAGCGAGGTCTGGTCCAGGAAGAAAACCTCATAGGCTTCCCTAACCTCAGGATCCTCCAGTAGCGACCCATTCAGGCGCCACATACCCCTCCCTTTCTGAGGAGTGTCGGCGACATTCAGGGCCACAGATACCATACAGTGATCGGAGAACTCCACCGACTGCAGCTCTGGAGCCGAGCAAGCAGAGTCCCCCTTTAAAAAAAACCTATCTAATCTACTCTTAGAACTACCTCGGGAAAATGTGAAACCAGTGAGGTTGGGGAGGTGACGAACGTGCACATCCACCAACCCGGCCTCCCTCACTACGCTATTCAAAAAAGTACTATCATATCCCAGAGGGTTGGCGGCACCTGCCCGGTCTTTGGGCCTAGTGATCATATTGAAGTCACCACCAAAGATCACCTGTTGGGATGTAAAAAGATAAGGCTTAACCGCCGTAAGGAGGCTCTTCCTCTCCCTCTTAGTTTGAGGCCCATAAAAATTAATGAGCCGGAGGAATTGCCCCCTCACGACAGCGTCCACCACCAGACATCTACCAATCTCCACTTCAATCACTCGCCGGCAAGCCACCGAACCAGTCTTAAAAAGGACCGCAACACCACTGCAGGGCTCGGCCGCAAGAGACCAGAGGGAGGGCCCACATCTCCACTCCCTCTTTGCTAGATGCATCTCTGCCACAGATGCCAGCCAGGTCTCCTGCAAAAACAAAATGTCAGCTTCAACACGGCTGAGAAAATCAAAGGCCATAAAACGAGCTCGTGCAGAACGAATACTTGCGACATTAATGGTCGCAAGCCGTATTGGAGAGGGTACCGCCATCAAAATGATTGAAAGGGTCACATTCTCCTTCATACTACATAATACATAAACCTATACACATATTTACACTTCCTCCTCCCCCTCGGAATCCGAGGAGGAGAGGACACTGAACGGGTTCCCCAGGGACACCCCACTTCGTGCCCCTGGGGGAACCCCACCCTTCGCAAGGAGCTTCCCGCCCCCAGATTTATTAGCCTGCCCCCTCTTCCTCCCATGTCTGACTTGCTCCCACTCCTGCCATTTCTCCGAGGTGACAACACCACCCCCTTCCTCAGACCCGCTGCTCGAGACCTCCTTAGCCCTCTTATGCGAGGCCCGAGCAGCATCCGTCTCCACGGCCATAGCCCTGGGTCCAGAAGGGGGGGGGATAGGAGAGGCAGGAGGGGGGCCAGAGACAGGGGAGGGGACAGGGGGGAACCAGATCCTACTGCATGGGAGGAAGAAGGGGAAGGGGGGGGACGGGACTTGGGAGGGGGGGGACGAGGGGGGGGATTACGAGGAGGGGATTTTTCTTTAGGGCCAGGTGATGGGAGGGGGCAAGTAGGTGGGGGGGGAAGGGGGGTGGGGATTGGCCCTGCAACAAAAGGAGGGAAAGGCCCGGGCCCCAGATCCTCAGACCCAGGACCTCCAGGCCCTGCCGACTCCTCCCCACCGGCTCTGCCTTCCGGAGGATCGGGAGCCTCCTGGCCAACTGAGCCCGTGTCTCCCGGGGGGGGAGCCCCTCGCCCACGCCTGCTCCGCCTTCTTTGAGGCTGCGGGCCTGTTGGTCCCTCCGAAGGGGCATTAGGGGCTCCAGGATCCCCACCCCCCCGGCCATCACTCGCCGGGGGGGCTTCGGCCGCTCCCGGCCCAGGAGGTCCCCCCCCTGAGGAAGAACCCCGATATGCTTTGGGGCACCTGCTAAACGGGTGCCCCATCTCACCACACAAGTTGCAGCATATCTTCCCACATGACTCGGACAGGTGGCCAAACTCGTGGCACCGGCCACATCTGACCACCGTGCAGTCCGAGCTCATGTGGGTCGGGCTGCCGCACTTGAAGCAACGACGGGGCTGTCCCGGGTAGAAGGCCAGGATCCGGTCTCTGCCCAGGAAGGCGCTGCCAGGGAGGTGGGCAACACTGTTGCCCTCCCTCTTAAGCCGTATCCTGGCCAACCAAGCCCCGGTCCAGACCCCGCGCTCATCAAGGTTCTTCCTCAGGGGGGTCTGCAACTGCCCGTACCTCCCAGGCCAGGTGGCAATGTCCTCCGGAGGGAGCGACTCATTCCTCACCAGGATGGTGATGTTCTTAACCTCCTCCTGCCTGGAGATGGGAATGAGCCTGTACCTCTTCCAAGGGTCAACGCCCCTCACCAGCCCAAAGCTGGTGATGAAGCGTTCCATACACACAGGAGTGACAAAACTGATGTCAAACTCCCGTGTGTTGGTGGGGTGGATGACAGCAAAAAGGTCACCCACCCCAAAACCCAAGGAGAGTACCAGGTCCACCACCTCACCTCGGGCGGGGCAGGGGTCCGGACCCTCGTACCGAAGCTGGACAACATTCCTACACCTCCTCTCTGGACCACCTGTACCCCTCGTCCACGCCGACCCCTGCGTCCTCTCCTGGTCAGCAGGGGGGGCGCGGAAATTCTGGGCGCCAAACCGGCTGTACAGGTGGTCCAGAGGGGCACGAGAGCCCGCCACCTGGGCGAAAGAACGACCCCCCTTTAGGGCAGATAATAAGTTGGCCTCCGGAGACCCCCGAAAGATGTTCTCCGGAAGCGGGGCACCCCCCTCAGCACCCCCAGAAGTGGGGGGGGACGGGGGGGCCCCCATCCCTGCCGGTGGTGTTGCACCCACCCCCACTGAACTACCCTGACCTCCCTGACCCACCACCCTTGGCCTGACTACAGGCCCCTCCCCCCCTGGGGCCACAGCAGAGGGGGGTACCTCCCCCACCAAACTCCCCCACCCAGACCCCTCTGCGACCTCACCAGCCCCTTGGGACTCAACCCGTATTGGGGGGATGCCCCCCTGGGACCCCTCCAACTGCCGGATAAAGTCATAAGCTGCACAGTCCACCGGGAGGGGTCCCACCTGACATTCCCCCCACCCCGCCTGTCCTGCAGGGAGCCCCTCGGGGCTTGTGGTAATGTCCATGGGGACCTGGGGGGGTGGCAGCTTACCGTCCATGTTACCGTCCATATTACCGTCCATATTACCGTCCATTACTTGCCGGGGGTGCCTGGAGGTGCCTGCTGCAGCATCCGGGACTAGGCACCCCCGCACCCCCGGCCTCTCATCCCCCAGGTCCTCCAAGCCGGTGACACCAGCCGCAGATTCGCAGGGAGGCACTTCCGATCGCGGGGGGGCACTTCCGGTCGCGGGGGGTGTACTTCCGGTCGCGGGGGTGCACTTCCGGTCGCGGGGGGTGCACTTCCGGTTCGCGGGGGGTGCACTTCCGGTTCACGGGCGGTCACTTCCGGGTCCCGAGCACTGGATGGGAGCTGGCCACATCCCCCTTCCCTGAAAAGGGGTTGATTCCCACTGGGGAATGTGGCCTCAGCTGCTCCTCCCCCAGCAGCCGGCGCCATCTTGGTCACACTACACACCAGCTGTTTGCCTGAAGCTGACTTTGTTATTATACCTCCACCATGTACCTGCCCCTCTCCCGGTGACATAGCAGCTGCAGGAGCAGTCCCTGACACTTTCACTGCCAGATCATCCCGCTCTACTGCACGCTGAGGGGTCATGGAGGCCGGCACATGGTGGGCCCCAGCTGTGGCAGCGTGACCATCCTGAGGGAGCCTGGGCATGCTGACCCGAAGACACCGGGGGGGTACCTCCGGCGGCGCCTGGGCCCTGCGGCCTCCTGGATCACTGGGCTCCCCTGTCATAGCCAACCCCCCAGCCCCTTTTTTCATGGACCGAGGGATCGGCTCTCGGGAGCCCTCCCCAGGTTTTATGGCCTTACTGGGCCCTGCACCACCAGAGCTTCCACCCCCCCCACTACACCCAGGCTCTCCTGACTTCCCCGGCTGCTTGGAGGGTTGGGACCCCGACCGCCCGCTGCTCCTCCTTGCTGTCTGACTTCCTGATTGGTTGGCCTGCTGGAGGGTCTTCCGGAGCTCCTCAAGAAAGCACACCTCTCCAGCCCCACGTTCGAAAAAACCTCCCAGGTAACCCCAGATTTCATTAACCTCAAGCTTGAGGGTATTGATGGCCCCCCTATACTCCGACCTCTTACTACTAGAGCACCTGTCCCTCTTGTCCCTCAGGCCTGTGAGAGCTGTCATTTTTTCCACGCAGGCCTGGGCTATCCTAACCAGCAGGGACTTGATCTTATCACACCTCTTCCTGGCTTTGGCCTCAGTCTCACCTGGTTGAATGCTGGTCCAGTCTAAGAGACCCTGCTGGGTGCCCAGGAAGAGGCGGTCATCCCTGCTGATCTTCGTCTGGCTGGAGGAGGGCAGGTGCTGCTGGTTACTCCGGAGGCCGGAGGCAGGTCCTTCTCCTGGGCTGAGGGAGGCCATCCCTCCCCTCTTCCGGGGCCAGGGGCTGGGGCTGGGGCTGGGGCTGGAGGCTGGTCCTAGGTGGCTGGATCCTCTGGAACACAGGAGCTCTGGAAGACAGGTCTTCTCTCTACTCCAGCAGGAAGTGGAATGACCAAACTGGGAGGAGCTGGAAGCTTTTTTGGTCTGGAGATTTTTATTTTTAAAACTACGACCATAAAAAAGTTAATATACAAAATAAACTAAATAACACAAAACAAACAACACACACAAACCATCATACCACCCTCCAAGAAAATAACTGCAAAAAAAAAAAAAAACACAAACAACATTAGAACGGGTATTTACAAAACGGGTAGAACGGGTATTAGAACGGGTATTTATAAAAAACTTAATAGTCCTTTAGAAAAAGCTTGTCCAGATCATTGCCAACAAAAAAAAAGAACAAAACCAACTTAAAACGGCTCACTGGTACAGTAGGGAAATATTAAAGTCCATAAAAACCACTACTGTCCAGATCATCGCCAACCCACAACACACCCCACCACCAGAACAACAAATACCTACAACCCACGTATGAGCGAGAACATGATAATCAGACATGTCTGTAGCCTTATTTCAAAAATAAACTATAAAACAAAATCTAAGGGGGGTGAGAAAGGAAAGTTGCCCCTACCCGTGGAGAGGGGCAGGGTCATGGCCTAAGGGGGCTGGAAGAGGAACCCCCTCCATAAATGGGCACACCTCTCAGGCCCGACCCTGCTCCTTTCCAGATCCCGCACCTTCACCAACTCCCGAAAGATATCGCCCACCACCTCATGCACAGACAGGATTTTGTCCCTAGTGGACACCAAACACCGAGCGTGCCAAGTGTAGTAAAGCACAACTACGCTGACTAAATAAAGTGACGATAACTCAAAACCCCTGCGGACCCCGAAGTCACCATACACCCGCTCAGCATAGGTCAGGGCCGGAAGGCGGGGGTAGCCAATGGCACCCCCTACCCCCGTAAGAACCTCCATGTTGAAGGGACATTGGACCAGAAAATGGTCCATGGTCTCCGATGTCCCTCCACATTCCCGTCGGGGACAGCCCCTGTCCCCTAGGTTCAGATATATGAGATTTGCACGGACGTACAGTCGTCCATGGAACGACCTCCATGCAAGATCCCAAAACTTGTTCGGAATTCTGGAAGAATTCAAGAGGGCTAACCCCTCCGTGAGGACCCTCTCAGGACAGTCCCTTAAAGACAGGGGCTTCAAAAAGTCCGAGGCCATGACCCTCAGGTACAGCTCACGCCGACCCAGAGAGCCCACCTCAAGGGCAGTTATCCGCCACTGCCTCAGTACCTTCAATGCCAGGGGGACGTAGGATGGGAGATACCCATGCGATCTCCTCAGATCGCCGGGCCTCCCCCCCTCCTCCCACCTCCTCAGGAACAGCAAGAGCCAGTCCTTGCATGAACATTCCCACCAGGAAGGCGCATCCACAAAGATGGACTGCAAGTTGTACTTTACAAAAATGATGATGAAGAACACCACCGGGTTGACCATGTCCAACCCTCCTTGCCTTCGCTGGCGGTATGTGACCTCCCTCTTGATCAGGTTCAGTCTGTTTCCCCACAACAGCAGGAAGAACAGACCAGAGACCCGAGCATAGAGAGATGCTGGCAAAAGACACACGTAGCTCACAAAGAGAAACTCAGGCAGTAAGTACGTCTTGACCAAGCATACCCTTTCCCTCAGGGAAAGTTTCCAACCTTTCCAGGCCTTCACCTTCCGAGTGGCACTCACCAGCCTGCGCTCCCAATTTAGCTTGGGATATCACCCGGGCCGAAATGAATGCCGAGTACTCGAATCTCTGGTACGGGCGTGGGGAACACGTCCGGAAGGGGGAACTGCTCCCCCTCCTTCCCCATCCAGAAAACTTCACTCTTGTCCCAATTGACCAGCGAACCTGACGCCTCAGAGTAGCACCCGATCTGGGATTCCACATAATGGGCCTCCTCACGACCAGATACCACCACCGAGACGTCATCCGCGTAGGCCACAACCTTCACTGCCGAAACCGGACTCCCGACAGGTCCCACCGGAACCCCCACAAGACGCTCGCAGTCTAGCCTCCTTACGAAGGGGTCAACCTCAAAGACGTACAGGAGGGGGCTCAACGGGCAGCCCTGCCGGACGCCAGAGTCCACAGCAAAGGCCCGACCCACCCAACCGTTGACAAGAGGGAAGCTCTCAGCTCCCCTATACAATACCTGTAGCCAATCAACAAATTGATCAGGCAGACCGTATCTCCTCAGAAGCAGCCAAAGGTACTCATGGTTCACCCGATCAAACGCCTTAGCCTGATCCAGTGCAAGCAGATACCGCTCGCTGCCATCAGCCCTGCACCTTTCCACAGCCTCCCGGACGTTCAGGACGGCACCAAAAGTGCCCCGGCCAGGAATTGTGCAGTGCTGAGAGGGAGACAGCATCCTGCCCGCCAAAGCAGACAGACGTGTAAACAAGATCTTTGCCAGTATCTTCCTATCTGTGGTAAGAAGGGCGATCGGACGCCAATTCTCCACCACAGACGGGTCTTTCCCCTTTGACAGAAGGATCAGAGCTGACCTTCTCATTGAGGGAGGCAGCAGGCCATAGGCCAAACATTCACGGTACACGTCCCTCAAATGAGGAGCCAAGAGGCTCTTAAAGGTTTTGTAAAACTCTGCCGTGAGCCCATCGGGCCCAGGCGACTTTTTAGATGCTAAAGAGCTGATAGCCTGCTCGACTTCAGCCACCGAGATCTCTTCTGTCAGAGAGTCAGGAAGGTCAGACCTCACTTCCAGTGGGGTCTCATCAAGGAATTCCCTGACTTTCTCCATGTCTAGAGGCCGCTTCTTCAGGAGGTCCGAAAAGTGGTCTCTGACGACACCCAGGATCCCCGATCTGGACCGGACCAGAGATCCCGAGGCATCCTTCAGGCCGTGTACGACCTTCGAACTCGCCGCCTCACCACAGCTCCTGTAGGGATCAGGAGAGATAAACTTCCCATAATCCCTCTCAAAAACCAGGGAGGCGAGACGGTCGTACTGACACTCCTTCATCTGCGCCTTCAGACCGGATATCTGTTCCCGAGAGCCCCCAGAGGACACCAGGCGGTCAAGCTGCCTGCGTAGTCTCTGGTAGGCCTGGTACTTGGAAGCTGCCCTGTACCCAGAGATTTCCCGGAAAAAGTCACCAGACCTCTTTTTAACTACTTCCCACCATTCAAGGCGGGAGCAGTTGCCCTCAAGGAGCGAGGTCTGGTCCAGGAAGAAAACCTCATAGGCTTCCCTAACCTCAGGATCCTCCAGTAGCGACCCATTCAGGCGCCACATACCCCTCCCTTTCTGAGGAGTGTCGGCGACATTCAGGGCCACAGATACCATACAGTGATCGGAGAACTCCACCGACTGCAGCTCTGGAGCCGAGCAAGCAGAGTCCCCCTTTAAAAAAAACCTATCTAATCTACTCTTAGAACTACCTCGGGAAAATGTGAAACCAGTGAGGTTGGGGAGGTGACGAACGTGCACATCCACCAACCCGGCCTCCCTCACTACGCTATTCAAAAAAGTACTATCATATCCCAGAGGGTTGGCGGCACCTGCCCGGTCTTTGGGCCTAGTGATCATATTGAAGTCACCACCAAAGATCACCTGCTGGGATGTAAAAAGATAAGGCTTAACCGCCGTAAGGAGGCTCTTCCTCTCCCTCTTGGTTTGAGGCCCATAAAAATTAATGAGCCGGAGGAATTGCCCCCTCACGACAGCGTCCACCACCAGACATCTACCAATCTCCACTTCAATCACTCGCCGGCAAGCCACCGAACCAGTCTTAAAAAGGACCGCAACACCACTGCAGGGCTCGGCCGCAAGAGACCAGAGGGAGGGCCCACATCTCCACTCCCTCTTTGCTAGATGCATCTCTGCCACAGATGCCAGCCAGGTCTCCTGCAAAAACAAAATGTCAGCTTCAACACGGCTGAGAAAATCAAAGGCCATAAAACGAGCTCGTGCAGAACGAATACTTGCGACATTAATGGTCGCAAGCCGTATTGGAGAGGGTGCCGCCATCAAAATGATTGAAAGGGTCACGTTCTCCTTCATACTACAAACACCAAAACATATTTACATATTTACACTCCCTCCTCCTCCTCTGAGTCCGAGGAGGAGGAGAGGACACCAAACGGGTTCCCCAGGGACACCCCACTTCGTGCCCCTGGGGGAACCCCACCCTTCACAGGGGACCTCCCGCCCCCAGATTTTACAGCCTTCCCCTTCTTCCTGCGTCTCACCTGCTCCCACTCCTGCCATCTCTCTGAGGTGACTACGCCACCCCCCTCCTCGGACCCGCTGCTCGAGATTTCCCTCTTAGATGAGGCTCGAGCAGCTTCCGTCTCCATGGCCACAAGGCCAGAGGAGACTTTGGGTCCAGAAGGGGGGGGGATGGGAGAGGCAGGAGGGGGGCCAGAGACAGGGGGGGGACAGAAAGGGGATCGGCAGAAGAAGGGGGAGGGGGGGGACGGGACTTGGGAGGGGGGGGACGAGGGGGGGGGGGGGCGGGGATGGGAAGATGAGGGGGGGCTGCATGGGGAGGCAGATAGAACAGGTGGAGGGGGGGGGATCGGCCCTGCAACTAAAGGAGGGGAAAGCCGGGGCCCCGGACCCTCAGGCCCGGGACCCCCAGGCCTCCCCGACTCCTCCCCACCGGCTTCGCCTTCCGGAGGATCGGGAGCCTCCTGGCCAACTGAGCCCGTATCTCCCGGGGGGGGAGCCCCTCGCCCACGCCTGCTCCGCCTTCTTTGAGGCTGTGGGCCTGTTGGTCCCTCCGGAGGGGCATTAGGGGCCCCAGGATCCCCACCCCCCCGGCCATCACTCGCCGGGGGGGCTTCGGCCGCTCCCGGCCCGGGAGGTCCCCCCCCTGAGAAAGAACCCCGATATGCTTTGGGGCACCGACTGAATGGGTGCCCCATCTCACCACACAAATTGCAGCATATCTTCCCACATGACTCGGACTGGTGGCCAAACTCGTGGCACCGGCCACATCTGACCACCGTGCAGTCCGAGCTCATGTGGGTCGGGCTGCCGCACTTGAAGCAACGACGGGGCTGTCCCGGGTAGAAGGCCAGGATCCGGTCTCTTCCCAGGAAGGCGCTGCCAGGGAGGTGGGCAACACTGTTGCCCTCCCTCTTAAGCCGGATCCTGGCCAACCAAGCCCCGGTCCAGACCCCGCGCTCATCGAGGTTCTTTCTCAGGGGGGTTTGCAACTGCCCGTACCTCCCAAGCCAGGTGGCAATGTCCTCCGGAGGGAGCGACTCATTCCTCACCAGGATGGTGATGTTCTTTACCTCCTCCTGCCTGGAGATGGGAATGAGCCTGTACTTCTTCCAAGGGTCAACGCCCCTCACCAGCCCAAAGCTGGTGATGAAGCGTTCCATACACACGGGAGTGACAAAACTGATGTCAAACTCCCGTGTGTTGGTGGGGTGGATGACAGCAAAAAGGTCACCCACCCCAAAACCCAAGGAGAGTACCAGGTCCACCACCTCCCCTCGGGCGGGGCAGGGGTCCGGACCCTCGTACCGAAGCTGGACAACATTCCTACGCCTCCTCTCTGGACCACCTGTACCCCTCGTCCACGCCGACCCCTGCGTCCTCTCCTGGTCAGCAGGGGGGCGCGGAAATTCTGGGCGCCAAACCGGCTGTACAGGTGGTCCAGAGGGGCACGAGAGCCCGCCACCTGGGCGAAAGAGCGACCCCCCTTTAGGGCAGATAATAAGTTGGCCTCCGGAGACCCCCGAAAGATGTTCTCCGGAAGCGGGGCACCCCCCTCAGCACCCCCAGAAGTGGGGGGGAACGGGGGGGCCCCCATCCCTGCCGGTGGTGTTGCACCCACCCCCACTGAACTACCCTGACCCCCCTGACCCACCACCCTTGGCCTGACTACAGGCCCCTCCCCCCCTGGGCCCACAGCAGAGGGGGGTACCTCCCCCACCAAACTCCCCCAACCAGACCCCTCTGCGACCTCACCAGCCCCTTGGGACTCAACCCGTATTGGGGGGATGCCCCCCTGGGACCCCTCCAACTGCCGGATAAAGTCATAAGCTGCACAGTCCACCGGGAGGGGTCCCACCTGACATTCCCCCCACCCCGCCTGTCCTGCAGGGAGCCCCTCGGGGCTTGTGGTAATGTCCATGGGGACCTGGGGGGGTGGCAGCTTACCGTCCATGTTACCGTCCATATTACCGTCCATGCTGTCCATTACTTGCCGGGGGTGCCTGGAGGTGCCTGCTGCAGCATCCGGGACTAGGCACCCCCGCACCCCCGGCCTCTCATCCCCCAGGTCCTCCAAGCCGGTGACACCAGCCGCAGATTCGCAGGGGGGCAGTTCTGATCGTGGGGGGTCACTTCCGGTCGCGGGGGGTGTACTTCCGGTCGCGGGGGGTGCACTTCCGGTCGCGGGGGGTGCACTTCCGGTCGCGGGGGTGCACTTCCGGTCGCGGGGGGTGCACTTCCGGTTCGCGGGGGGTGCACTTCCGGTTCGCGGGCGGTCACTTCCGGGTCCCGAGCACTGGATGGGAGCTGGCCACATCCCCCTTCCCTGAAAAGGGGTTGGTTCCCACTGGGGAATGTGGCCTCAGCTGCTCCTCCCCCAGCAGCCGGCGCCATCTTGGTCACACTACACACCAGCTGTTTGCCTGAAGCTGACTTTGTTATTATACCTCCACCATGTACCTGCCTCTCTCCCGGTGACATAGCAGCTGCAGGAGCAGTCCCTGACACTTTCACTGCCAGATCATCCCGCTCTACTGCACGCTGAGGGGTCATGGAGGCCGGCACATGGTGGGCCCCAGCTGTGGCAGCGTGACCATCCTGAGGGAGCCTGGGCATGCTGACCCGAAGACACCGGGGGGGTACCTCCGGCGGCGCCTGGGCCCTGCGGCCTCCTGGATCACTGGGCTCCCCTGTCATAGCCAACCCCCCAGCCCCTTTTTTCACGGACCGAGGGATCGGCTCTCGGGAGCCCTCCCCAGGTTTTATGGCCTTACTTGGCCCTGCACCACCAGAGCTTCCACCCCCCCCACTACACCCAGGCTCTCCTGACTTCCCCGGCTGCTTGGAGGGTTGGGACCCCGACCGCCCGCTGCTCCTCCTTGCCGTCTGACTTCCTTCCTGGCTGGCCTGCTGGAGGGTCTTCCTGAGCTCCTCAAGGAAAGCAACTTCTCCAGCCCCACGTTCACAAAATCCCCCAAGATAATCCCAAATCTCCTTCACCTGCAGCCGGTGGGTGTTAATGGCCTCCCTGTACTCCGACCTCTTACTACTAGAGCACCTGTCCCTCTTGTCCCTCAGGCCTGCGAGAGCTGTCATTTTTTCCACGCAGGCCTGGGCTATCCTAACCAGCAGGGACTTGATCTTATCACACCTCTTCCTGGCTTTGGCCTCAGTCTCACCTGGTAGTGTGGTAGTCCAGTCTAAGAGACCCTGCTGGGTGCCCAGGAAGAGGCGGTCATCCCTGCTGATCTTCGTCTGGCTGGAGGAGGGCAGGTGCTGCTGGTTACTCCGGAGGCCGGATGCTGGTCCTTCTCCTGGGCTGAGAGAGGCCATCCCTCCCCTCTTCCGGGGCCAGGGGCTGGGGCTGGGGCTGGAGGCTGGTCCTGGTGGCTGGTCTCTGGAACACAGGAGCTCTGGAAGACAGGTCTTCTCTCTACTCCAGCAGGAAGTGGAATGACCAAACTGGGAGGAGCTGGAAGCTTTTTTGGGGTCTGGAGTTCCCCTTCATGAACAGCGATCTGTCATTTACCCATGTCAGTCCCACTTCAGTTAGAACACACCCAGGGAACATATTTAACCCCTCCCTCGCACCTAGTGTTAACCCCTTCCCTGCCAGTGGCATTTTTATAGTAAGCAATGCATTTTTAGAGCACTGATCGCTAGAAAAATGCCAATGGTTCCAAAGAAGTGTCCGATGTGTCCGCCATAATGTCGCAGTACCGATAAAAATTGCTGATCGCTGCAATAACTAGTTAAAAAAAAAATATAACAAAAATGCCATATTTTGGAGACTTTTGCCAAAACCAATCAATAAACGCTAATTGCTATTTTTTTGGAACCAAAAAGATGTAGAATATGTATCGGCCTAAACTGAGGGATTTATTTATTTTTTAGAATATATATTTTTGGGGATATTTATTATAGCAAAAAGTCAAAATTATTCTTTTTTTTTTTTAAATTGTCGCTCTATTTTTGGTTATAGCTCTAAAAATAAAAAAAACGTAGAGGTGATCAAATACCACCAAAATAAAGCTCTCTTTGTGGGAAAAAAAAGGTTGCCAATTTTGTTTGGGAGCCAGGTCGCACGACTGCGCAATTGTCAGTGCCGAATCACAAAAACTGGCCCGGTCATTGACCAGCAATATGGTCCGGGGCTCAAGTGGTTAAAAATTCACAAAACACTAAAGTTAGCCCAATTTTTGGTGATAATGTGAAAGATGATGTTACGCCGAGTAAATAGATACCTTACATGTCACGCTTTACTATTGAAAACACTCCTGCAATGGGGCCAAAATTCAGTACTTGAGGGGTATTGACGCGTGCATTAGAGCGAGAGCAATACTTTTAGCACTAGACCTTCTTTGTAACTATAAACTGGTAACCTGAAAAAAAAAAAAAAGGTCGCCTATGGGGAATTTCAAGTACTGAAGTTTGGCCCCATTGCAGGAGTGTTTTCAATAGTAAAGCGTGACATGTAAGGTATCTATTTACTCGGTGTAACATCATCTTTCACATTATCACCAAAAATTGGGCTAACTTTAGTGTTTTGTGAATTTTTAACCACTTGAGCCCGGACCATATTGCTGGTCAATGACCGGGCCAGTTTTGTGATTCGGCACGGCGTCGCTTTAACTGACAATTGCGCAGTCGTGCGACGTGGCTCCCAAACAAAATTGGCAACCTTTTTTTTCCCACAAATAGATTATTAAATGTGCGTGTTCACTTCTGTCTTTAACACCTCCCCTTCAGGCTGGAAAGCATCAGATCAGGGGAAAAAAAAAAAAAAAAAAGCTCTCATGCCATTGCAGCTTTGTTCCTACATGTGTGATGAACTGAGTCTGCTCAGACACTTAGAAAAAATTATCCTTTCTTTTTAAAAGGTGAAAATCACTTGGATGCTCATAGAGCGTGGTTTGGGTTGATACCAGGTGTGCGCAATTACAAGCTCACCCAAACTAGAGACTGCAATTTGTTCATGTGATTTCAATTGCTTCATTACTAGTAGTGTTGCTCACGAATATTCGCATTGCGAATATTCGACTCGAATATAGCATATTCGAGAAATCGCGCTATATTTCGAAATTCGCGGTGAATATTCGCAATTCCGAATATTCGATTTTTTACAATTTTTTTTTTGAATCAGATCACATCCTAGATATCTCCATCGACGTCTAAAAGCATTGCTGGTATCATTAGAGACCCTGGGCCGAGTAGCTGAAGCGTTCATTGAATTTTCCAGAAAGATCGCAATGCGATTATTCGGCAAACGCAATATCGCGCGATTATTTTCCTCGCCCCGATCTTCCGCATCAGAGCGATTTTTACAGTTTCATTTTTAAAACAGATCACATCCTAGTGATCTCCATAGACGTCTGAAAGCATTGCTGGTATGATTAGAGCCATTGGGCCGAGTAGCTGAAGCGATCATTTTATATTGCCGAATATTCGCAATGCGAATATTCGGCAATAGGAATATTGCGCGATTATTTGCTCCGCCCTTTTGCATCAGAGCCAATCAGAGTTCTCCTTCCACACTCGTCACAGGTTAGCAACCAATAGGAACCTGCCTGCATGGACATTATATAAGCTCACTCCCAGCACCATTTCATTGCAGATTCAGAAGCTGGCTATAGAGTGTGGAGGCTGTTTCTGTGTTCCTGGTTTCCTGTGTCTTTGTTCTTGATTGATTTAGATCATCACCAGCATTGCTATTTAGTGATTCCAGTGGATCTTTTCCAGTATATCAACTGCTTTTTTCAAAGCAATAGACCCAAGAGCTTTTTTCAAAGCTACGTTTTGTGCTGTTTTGTGCTGTTTTTTTCATTTGTGTTACTGTTTGATCCTGCAATCCTCCCTGTTCAGTTATATTTGCAAGAGATTTCAGAACACATATTGATCTGAGCTTTATAAAAGAGCTTTTCTAAAAGCTAAGTTTTGTTCATCTTGTGTTACTGTCAGATCTTGCAGGTTCACTGTTCAGTGATATTTGATAGGCATCTCAGTTCAAATTTTGTTTAGTTTTCCCTAAAGAGCTTTTATAAAAGCTAAGTTTTGTGTTCAGTTTAGTTAAATTTTGTGTAGTAAGTGTACACACTGTTAGTGTACATTTATTTCATCTAGCTTAGCTTAGTGTGTGTTTAGTGTCTGTGTTTTGTGTTTAAAAAAAAAAAAAAAAAAAAAGTTAGTGTTTGTTTAGTGCTTTTTTTTTTTTTCTTTAATTTTGTAGTCCTTGTCTGGTGTACTACTTTTCTTATAGTTTAGTAGCTGTCTGTGTACGTCTTTGTCTGCGTGCCTGTCTTGTAAAAAAAACACAAAAACACATTTTGTTCACATTTTCCCCCCCAATAAAGTTTAACCCCCCCACACACAGCAATTATGAGCGGCATCCGTGGCCGTGGCAGTAGGGGTAGGGGAGTTACTCCCAGTGCTGGATCGCTGCCAGCACGGGGTACCTCTCGTGCCCCTACTAGTGGTAGAGGATCGGGTGCAAGGGGAGCACGCCTGATCCGGGAGTTCTTCCCATCGGGCAGCCGCCCGATATTGCCATCTCAGGCTCAAGTAGTGGTGGACTACATGGGGCACAGCAGTGCCACTGAGTCGTCGGTCCCGACTCACAGTAGTACCACCATTACACCGTTGCCTGTACTACCCCCCCCCCCAGCCCCCAAGAGTCCAGCATCTTACTGTTCGACAGCGACAGTGATAGGGATCTCTTGGGGGAGGCCATGCATCAGGCAGACCTCCAGCTCTGTCCTGATGGTCAGGACCTTTTTGAAGGGATGGATGAGGAGGATGGGATACCTGCTGGCAGTATCCCAGAGACATCCCTTCAAACTGGTGCTGCTGTTTTGGTGCAGGAAACAGCAGCACCTAGTCAGACCCAGGCGTGGGTGAGGGGACAGCGGAGCCAGGCTAGAGGCTCCATGTCACGTGGTTCCCTCAGACCAACACATCTCAGCCCTTGGTCTGACATCTCTGGGGGCGAAGAGGGTGACCCATCATGGTTGCCATCTGACGCGTCGGCTCACTACGTCAGTGACGACGGGGAAGGTAGGCACCCTGGTGAAACGGTGCGCCAGGTCACCACCAGGGAGACCATCGTCAGGGTCTCCACTGGTGATGGCAGCAGGAGGTGTCAGGAGGAGGAGCAGCAGCAGCAGCAGCAGCAGCAGGCAGCTCCACCTGTGCGCACCGAATCCCAGCAGGTGCAAGTAAGCGTCACCCCATCTGACAGGAGGGCGGTGCTGAAGTCACCTGTCTGGAATTTCTTTACCCTGGTGGCAGACAACCCTACCGTGGCCATCTGCCGGATTTGTAAAGTGAGGGTGAAGAGAGGGAAGTGTTTGGCTCGGGTGGGTACCACAGCCCTGAACCAGCACCTCAGGATAAACCACTGGGCGTTGTATGAGGAGATGAAGCGTGGTGGTGGTAGCAGCGCCACCACCACAAGTGAGCAGGGTACAGCAGCCCCTGCCACATCTTCATCTGTTTCCAGCAGGTCATGCCCCCCCGCTCCCTCTAGTAGAGGTACTGGTACCGGCAGCCAGACCTCTACTTCCACAGCACCCTCCACGTCTGTGTCCCGCACTGCCGTCCGGCGCCAGGCGTCGATTTCAGACGCCTTTGACCGCACCACTCCCTTCCCCCCTGGAGACCGACGTGTGCGTTCCCTCAATGGGCTCCTGGCAAGGGTTATTGCCCAACATCTGCTGCCCTTCAACATAGTTGACAGCAACCCCTTCAGGCAGATGTTGGAGCAGGCCCAACCCCAATGGCGTGTCCCCAGCCGCCATTTCTTTGCCAGGACTGGTGTCCCTGCCCTACACCAGCACATTGTTCAGAATGTAACCCTGTCGCTGGATCACGCTGTCAGCGACAGGGTTCATCTGACAATGGATGGCTGGACCAGCAGGCATGGGCAGGGACGCTACATCAGCTTCACGGCCCATTGGGTTTCCCTCCGAGGCGTCGGTGAGGGATCGTCGGCAACCGATCTTGTGGTGCCGCCCCGGGGTGTCCAGGGGAGAACTGCTGGTCTCCCTCAAGCCACTGTCTCCGCAGCTGCTGAGCCTCCCAGCAAGCGCCCCCGTAGCTACTCAAGTGTGGGGCACGTGCGCTGTCAGGCCGTGCTCCAGCTTGTTAGTTTAGGGGACCGGAGACACACTGCAGAAGAAGTGCTGAAAGCACTTCAAGCTCAGGTCCAGAAGTGGCTGACACCCCGAAGGCTCCAGCCAGGTATGGTTGTCTGCGATAACGGCAGCAACCTACTCGCCGCCCTCCATGCTGGCAGTCTGACGCACGTGCCCTGTCTGGCACATGTCCTCAACCTGGTGGTGCAGAAGTTCCTGCGCACTTATCCAGGGTTGAGTGACATTGTGGCAAAGGCGCGTAGGATTGCCAGCCACTTCAGGCGCTCCCCAACCGCTACCGCGTCCCTGTCCAAATTGCAGCGGAAGTACAATCTGCCCCTTCACAGGCTGATTGTGGACAGTGTGACGCGGTGGAACTCCACCCTCCACATGCTGAAGAGGTTGTGGGAGCAGCAAAGGGCGGTGAGGGAGTACCTGATGGAACTAGGCACTCAGAGGGCTTCACCACAACTCCCTTTCATCGCCTGTGCGCAGTGGGGGCAGATAAACCAGGTCTGCCAAGTGTTGTCCTCCTTCGAGCAGGCGACCAAGATGGTCAGCAGTGAGCAAATTGGCCTCAATAGCGTGCTGCCAATACTGTTCATGCTGGAGAGGACACTAGATCGCCTGCTCGAGGCTGGGGAGAGTGCCTTGGTGGAGCAGGAGGAGTCAGCAATGCTCCACCGAGACCAGGGCCAGGACCAGGAGGAGGAGGAGGAGGAGGAGGATGATGATGAAGAGGAGGAGGAGGTGGTTGCTGGTGTCGTCCCGGAGTCAGGGCCTGGTCAGGAGGGAGAGCCGGTGTTGGGGGCACCGATAGTCCGGGGGTTGGGCATGTCTGAGTTTGACCAGCAGCGCCTCAGGGAAGAAGAGTCGCACCTCATTCACCTGGCCAGCATTGAGGAGTCACAGCGGGCTGTGCTCTTCCCCATGGCTGCCCACATGCTGAGATGCCTCAGGAGGGACCCCCGGGTTAAGACCATCAAGACGAGGGATGATTTCTGGATGGCCACCCTTTTGGATCCCAGGTGCAAGGGGAAACTGGAGCAGTTCATCCCAGCCAGCCGGAGGCAGCACCGGATGGAGGAACTGCAGGCAGCCATTGTCAGACGGTTGGAGCAGGCAACTCCCCGGCCTCCAGTTGTCCCCCCTCATCTCACCCAGCAGGTGGCTGCACCCAGCTGCAGCCGAGCAGGGGACCTAATGGAAGAGATGAGGATGTTCTTCCAAACCGAGCGACCCAGTACCACCACCAGCAGCAGCAGCAGCAGTCACCACCAGCGGCTGGCCCACATGGTGGCAGACTACATGGCGTCCGTCGGTGCTTCTGACAGTATGAGCACCGACGACCCCATGGAGTACTGGGTTGCCAGATTGGACACCTGCCGCGAGCTCGCTCAGTATGCGCTGGAGTTATTGTCTTGCCCCCCCTCCAGCGTACTATCTGAGCGGACATTCAGCGCGGCAGGTGGGGTGGTCACGGACAAGAGGACCCGTCTGTCCACAGAGTCCGTGGACAGACTCACATTCATAAAGATGAATGAGTCCTGGATCGGCGGTGACTTTCTGGCACCCGTCGTCGGTTCAGGGCGCTGAAGGGTCCCTTGCCATGCATTCCCTGATGAAGCCCCGGACCTGATGTATTTACAGTGCTGAATATAACTATTTCAACATCAGAGAAAATCAATGTTAATATTTGGTACAGTAGGCTTTCTTTGCAATTACAGCGGTCAAAAATTTCTTGTAGTTTTACACCAGCTTTGCACACACTGGAGGAGGGATTTTGGCCCACTCCTCCACACAGATCTTCTCTACATCAGTCATGTTTCTGGGCTATCGCTGAGAAACACGGAGTTTGAGCTCCCTCCAAAGATTCTCTATTGGGTTTAGGTCTGGAGACTGGCTAGGCCACGCCAGAACCTTGATATGCTCCTTACAGAGCCAATCCTTGGTTATCCTGGCTGTGTGCTTTGGGTCATTCTCATGTTGGAAGACCCAGCCTCGACCCATCTTCAAAGCTCTAACTCAGGGAAGGAGGTTGTTGCCCAAAATCTTGCAATACATGGCCCCGGTCATCCTCTCCTTAATACAGTGCAGTCACCCTGTCCCATGTGCAGAAAAACACCACCAAAGCATGATGCTACCACCCCCATGCTTCACATTAGGGATGGCGTTCTTGGCATGGTACTCATCATTATTCTTCCTCCGAACACGGTTAGTGAAATTATGATCAAAAAATTATATTATAGTCTCATCTGACCACATGATTTTCTCCCATGACTCCTTTGGATCAGTCAAGACAATTATGTCAGCAGTTATTTCACACCCTATATACTCTTATTAAGACTGCTGTACATCATGGCAACTCCTGCCCATGTGATATGACTCTGTATCAACTACTACTGTTAATACTACTACTGCTGCTTCTGCTGCTGCTGCTGCCCAGTCAAGACACCTATGTCAGCAGTTATTTGACACTCTATATACTCCTATTCCTACTGCTGTTCATCATGGCACCTCCTGCCCATGTGATATGACTCTGTATCAACTACTACTGTTAATACTACTGCTGCTTCTGCTGCTGCTGCCCAGTCAATACACCTATGTCAGCAGTTATTTGACACTCTATATACTCCTATTCCTACTGCTGTTCATGATGGCACCTCCTGCCCATGTGATATGACTCTGTATCAACTACTACTGTTAATACTACTGCTGCTTCTGCTGCTGCTGCCCAGTCAAGACACCTATGTCAGCAGTTATTTGACACTCTATATACTCCTATTCCTACTGCTGTTCATGATGGCACCTCCTGCCCATGTGATATGACTCTGTATCAACTACTACTGTTAATACTACTGCTGCTTCTGCTGCTGCTGCCCAGTCAAGACACCTATGTCAGCAGTTATTTGACACTCTATATACTCCTATTCCTACTGCTGTTCATCATGGCACCTCCTGCCCATGTGATATGACTCTGTATCAACTACTACTGTTAATACTACTGCTGCTGCTTCTGCTGCTGCTGCTGCCCAGTCAAGACACCTATGTCAGCAGTTATTTGACACTCTATATACTCCTATTCCTACTGCTGTTCATCATGGCACCTCCTGCCCATGTGATATGACTCTGTATCAACTACTACTGTTAATACTACTGCTGCTGCTTCTGCTGCTGCTGCTGCCCAGTCAAGACACCTATGTCAGCAGTTATTTGACACTCTATATACTCCTATTCCTACTGCTGTTCATGATGGCACCTCCTGCCCATGTGATATGACTCTGTATCAACTACTACTGTTAATACTACTGCTGCTTCTGCTGCTGCTGCCCAGTCAAGACACCTATGTCAGCAGTTATTTGACACTCTATATACTCCTATTCCTACTGCTGTTCATCATGGCACCTCCTGCCCATGTGATATGACTCTGTATCAACTACTACTGTTAATACTACTGCTGCTTCTGCTGCTGCTGCCCAGTCAATACACCTATGTCAGCAGTTATTTGACACTCTATATACTCCTATTCCTACTGCTGTTCATGATGGCACCTCCTGCCCATGTGATATGACTCTGTATCAACTACTACTGTTAATACTACTGCTGCTTCTGCTGCTGCTGCCCAGTCAAGACACCTATGTCAGCAGTTATTTGACACTCTATATACTCCTATTCCTACTGCTGTTCATCATGGCACCTCCTGCCCATGTGATATGACTCTGTATCAACTACTACTGTTAATACTACTGCTGCTTCTGCTGCTGCTGCCCAGTCAATACACCTATGTCAGCAGTTATTTGACACTCTATATACTCCTATTCCTACTGCTGTTCATGATGGCACCTCCTGCCCATGTGATATGACTCGGTATCAACTACTACTGTTAATACTACTGCTGCTTCTGCTGCTGCTGCCCAGTCAAGACACCTATGTCAGCAGTTATTTGACACTCTATATACTCCTATTCCTACTGCTGTTCATGATGGCACCTCCTGCCCATGTGATATGACTCTGTATCAACTACTACTGTTAATACTACTGCTGCTTCTGCTGCTGCTGCCCAGTCAAGACACCTATGTCAGCAGTTATTTGACACTCTATATACTCCTATTCCTACTGCTGTTCATCATGGCACCTCCTGCCCATGTGATATGACTCTGTATCAACTACTACTGTTAATACTACTGCTGCTGCTTCTGCTGCTGCTGCTGCCCAGTCAAGACACCTATGTCAGCAGTTATTTGACACTCTATATACTCCTATTCCTACTGCTGTTCATCATGGCACCTCCTGCCCATGTGATATGACTCTGTATCAACTACTACTGTTAATACTACTGCTGCTGCTTCTGCTGCTGCTGCTGCCCAGTCAAGACACCTATGTCAGCAGTTATTTGACACTCTATATACTCCTATTCCTACTGCTGTTCATGATGGCACCTCCTGCCCATGTGATATGACTCTGTATCAACTACTACTGTTAATACTACTGCTGCTTCTGCTGCTGCTGCCCAGTCAAGACACCTATGTCAGCAGTTATTTGACACTCTATATACTCCTATTCCTACTGCTGTTCATCATGGCACCTCCTGCCCATGTGATATGACTCTGTATCAACTACTACTGTTAATACTACTGCTGCTTCTGCTGCTGCTGCCCAGTCAATACACCTATGTCAGCAGTTATTTGACACTCTATATACTCCTATTCCTACTGCTGTTCATGATGGCACCTCCTGCCCATGTGATATGACTCTGTATCAACTACTACTGTTAATACTACTACTGCTGCTTCTGCTGCCCAGTCAAGACACCTATGTCAGCAGTTATTTCACACCCTATATACTCTTATTAAGACTGCTGTTCATCATGGCACCTCTTGCCCGAGTGATTTGACACTGTATTGTCAATGTCTACTACTACTATTACAGCTCAGTCAAGACACCTGTGTCCCAATTTTTTGGTACACTATTGACTACTATGACCACTACTGATGCTGTAAAGTATTCCCCAAGTGTTTTTATGCTATGTATTACTATTACCACTACTGCTTGTAAATCATGCCTGTGTGATACTTAGTGGGAATGCTTTAATAAGCATTCCTAGTATGGATACCCGTAAATGTATTAATCTTAATTAGTGTGAATGCTTTAATAAACATTTCCAGTATTGATATCCGTAAATTTAGTAATCTTATTATTCCTTAAGTTTTTTGGTTCTGCGTAACTTCGGCATACTTTCAACTATTGAGACCATTCAACTGTAAAAAATGTTCGTCTCGTTCAGCTAATGATGGGACTTCTTCAAGTTTTTTTCTACTTTTTACACTTTTATAAATTTTAAGCTTTTAGACCCTTTTTTTAAACATTGAAGTCAATGAGAACATCCTTTTCCCCTTTGAATTCACATGCCATGCCAAAAGTTTCAGCTACTTCATACTTTCACTTACAGACACTGAAAAAACTTTAAAGCGGTCACAAAATATTTAGCTATCCGGCTATGACTTTTCAAATCGTTATCGTTTACAATTTTTTGGTGAAAACGCAATTTACGTTTTGCGAATTTTTCACAAAAATGCAATAGGTTATAATGTAATCCTATGGAGGGGATTTAGAGTCTGTCAGGTGACCTTAACATTGGAGATCTTTGTAATTAAAAATATCTTTACAAAAAGGGGAAACAAATTGGTCTCACGCCCACAAGATCTACTTTTCATACACAATTTTTAGATCAAAACGTAGCTATGCTTGTCTGGTTTATGGCAATGTGACCAATTCTGCGATACGTATTTTAGTTTTAATTATTGGAGCAACAGCCAGAAATTATGTCTCATAGACTCTCATGTGAAATTATCTAAAAAATGTTGCTGCAGAACTCACAAAGACGCTCTTTTCTAAATCGCAGAAATGGCCACATTTTTAAGTTTATCTACATAAATTTCATATCGATGCGTTTACAAGGGCCGTGTATTTCAAACGGTGTAGTCGTTGTATCAATTGCATGTACGTTTGAGGATTTATTAAGCTTTGTTTGGAGGCTTAAATCATGTATTAGATCTGTGAATTAAAAGCGTTTGTAATGTTATTTCTTTCCATAAATAACTTTCCTGACCTCAGTGCAATATTCCTCCTCACTGACCTGGGGGGGAGGGGAAACCTATTGAGGGGGGAGGGGCGACCAGGAAGTCAGCATACTCTATACTTTGCAGATAGAGAAAGAAGCTGTGTGTCCTAAAGATAGTGTAGTGGTTATGGTGAATGTCTTTGGCAAGGGGCTCACCAATTAAGCTATTCAGCATTCCCACTCGCATTTTCCTCAGGAAATGCATTGTCTAGTTATATTATATTTTAATACTCCTGCTGCTGCCTCCATGCTGAGTAAAGCTTCATGAGCTTTCTGGCACAGCGGATCCACCAACAGCCTCCGCTACAAGCTACCAGACCGGACTACCAGACCGGATCTAAACAGCAAGTGTAACTATAACAATGAACCTTATGTTAAACCCTGTTTTGCGGCATTTATACTGCAACCATTGGGCTGACTGCAAGAGCTCATCTGCATTCTCTCTCTTTCTTGCTCTCCCTCTCTCTCTCTTTGTATATATATATATATATATTGTTGCTTTTGTTATGTTCATTTTTCAACAGTTTATTTTGTGTTCGTCGTGTCTGTGTCGTGTGCTTTAGTTTGTCCTAGGTTAATGTTAAATAAAATAATAGTATAAAATGTTTTTGCTTATTATGAAGTTAAATGTGTTGATGTTGATTTGTTTGATGTGAAGTTAGATGTGTTGAAAAACCTACAACTCTATCTCAAAAAGAAATGAAACATTTCCAAAAAATAAGTTTTTTTAATACAAAAATAAATTTAAATATAGCTCTCAATCCGTTTTTGAATGCGGTGCATTTCCGCAATCTGACCCGATAGCTGCTGCTCTAGCAGAGCATTTTGTTGGTTGAGGTAGCTCATCTTACGCTGGTTCTGAAGGATCTTCTGGTGCGTCTTTTCAATGAGTATATTTTGCCTCTTCAGATCTCTTGATGCTTTTAGGATATAATAAAAAAACATTTGGATTTCAAATAACGTTACCAAATAAATAAATATTTTTTTTTGCTTATTAATCAATCATTATCATGTGTATACACTTGTTATGTGTCTAACACATCCCGGGAGTGCAGAATTATTAGGCAAATGAGTATTTGGACCACATCATCCTCTTTATGCATGTTGTCTTACTCCAAGCTGTATAGGCTCGAAAGCCTACTACAGATTAGGCATATTAGGTAATGTACATCTCTGTAATGAGAAGGTGTGTGGTCTAATGACATCAACACTCTATATCAGGTGTGCATAATTATTAGTCAATTTCCTTTTCTTTGGCAAAATTGGCCAAAAGAAGGATTTGACAGACTCTGAAAAGTCCAAAATAGAGAGATATCTAGCAGAGGGATGCAGCACTCTTAAAGTTGCAAAGCTTCTGAAGCGTGATCATCAAACAAAAGAAGCGTGTGGAAAAACAAAGGTGCAAAATAACTGCCCATGAACTGAGAAAAGTTAAGCGTGCAGCTGCCAAGATGCCACTTGCCACAAGATTGGCCATATTTCAGAGCTGCAACATCACTGGGGTGCCCAAAAGCACAAGGTGTGCAATACCCAGAGACATGGCCAAGGTAAGAAAGGCTGAAAGACGATGACCACTGAACAAGACACACAAGCTGCAACGTCAAGACTGTGCCAATAAATATCTCAAGAAAGATTTTTCTAAGGTTTTATGGACTGCTGAAATGAGAGTGAGTCTTGATGGGCCAGATGGAAGAGCCCGTGGCTGGATTGGTAAAGGGCAGGGAGCTCCAGTCCGACTCAGACGCCAGCAAGGTGGTGGTGGAGTACTGGTTTGGGCTGGTATCATCAAAGATGAGCTTGTGGGGCCTTTTCGGATTGAGGATGGAGTCAAGCTCAACTCCCAGTCCTACTGCCAGATTATGGAAGAGACCTTCTTCAAGCAGTGGTACAGGAAAAAGTCACCATCCTTCAAGAAAAACATGATTTTCATGCAGGACAATGCTCCATCACACGTGTCAAAGTACTCCACAGCGTGGCTGGCAAGAAAGGGTATTAAATAAAAAAAAGTAATGACATGGCCTCCTTGTTCACCTGATCTGAACCCCATTGAGAACCTGTGGTCCATCATCAAATGTGGGATTTACAAGGAGGGAAAACAGTACACCTCTCTGAACAGTGTCTGGCAGGCTGTGGTTGCTGCTGCACGCAATGTTGATGGTGAACAGATCAAAACACTGACAGAATCCATGGATGTCAGGCTTTTGAGTGTCCTTGCAAAGAAAGGTGGCTATATTGGTCACTGATTTGTTTTTGTTTTGTTTTTAAATGTCAGAAATGTGTATTTGTGAATGTTGAGATGTTATATTGGTTTCACTGTTAAAAATAAATCATTGAAATGGCTATCTATTTATTTTTTGGTTAAGTTGCCTAATAATTCTGCACAGTAATAGTAGTCACCTGCACACACAGATATCCCCCGAAAATAACTAACACTAAAAACAAACTAAAAACTACTTCCAAAAAAATTCAGCTTTGATATTAATGAGTTTTTGGGGTTCATTGAGAACATGGTTGTTGTTCAATAATAAAATGAATCCTCAAAAAATACAACTTGCCTAATAATTATGCACTACCTGTATACTTCTAGCATCAATACCATATTATGGTTATACAATCTGACAGGTGCGCTTTATATGTTGTCCATTTTTATATCTACATTTTGTTGTTGAAATGTTATTAATCATTGTGCACATATTTACCTTCCTGAATGAGGCTCACAGGACCGCTCTCTTCCTCCTGCTCTTCTGCTTGAGAAGTTGGGGTGGTGGGGGGGGGAAGCTCCTCAGCTTGCTCCTCAACAGGAGCTGGGGTTGGGGAGTGGGAGGGCCCTGGCTGCTCCTCCTCATCCATGTCCTCCTCTGCCGCATCCTCCTCTGCCGCATCCTCCTCCTCCTCCTCATCGGCCTGGCGCCTTCTGCGCTTGGCGCGGACAACTGGCATTGGAGCTCCTATAATAACACAATGTTCATATATTATAAAAATGTTTTCTAATGACGTATGCAAATTCTGTGTACTGTGCTGTATTGTATATGAATACAAATTGATTTATATAGACAGTTAACCAATGGGACAATGTTATATTAAAGGGTCTTGTGGGCACTACAGGGGACTGAGCGTGAGCTGGGATGCAACCATGTTAAAATGAGCTGTTTTTGTCTCCTTTGTTTTGTTCAGACCATCTCATGTTAAAAAAAGGGCCTGATGGAGCACACGGGATTACTATAACAACCCCACTCCTAACACAGGAATTTAGTGGTAATCTATATATATAAAACTCAACGTGTGTGTGTGCATAAATGTATGTATGTATGTATGTATGTATGTATGTTCCAGCATCACGTACAAACGGCTAAAGATATTTATATGAAACTTGGCACACAGGTTACTTATATGTCAGCCACAAACATAGGATAGGTGGTTTAAACCTTACCCACCCCCACTTGCCATGGTCAGGGTTTTTCTTTAAAGTCCCATGCAAAGCAATGGGAAAATTATGTTCCCACATAACTTCTGTGTTCCTGTCTGCTGCCCCATGTCTTTTTTCAACAGTACTATGAATACCTTGGCCGGTGGTGATATATGTTAGCACAACATGGCATCTTGGTTAACAACATCTGACCTTACATGAATTACATATGACCTTACATAACTGTCACCAAAGGAGCTGCGGTGGCTCCACGCGATTGCCACTGCACTGACAACTGATTCACCTCTGCAGCTAGGGGTTCGGATCCCGCTCTCGGCTACCTTTGAATTGAGTTTGGTGGTCTCAGCCCCGCCACTGGTGGGTGTGCTATGCGAGGTTGGGTTGGGAGGACCCCCTCACACCCGCCATTGCCAACCGGGGCATGGAGAAAGGTGGCAGATTGCCTCTGGGGGAGGCCTCCCAACTCCTGCAGGCCGGCTCCTCTCTCTTTCGAGTTCACGCACAAAATACACTTTTTTAAAAAAAAACATAACTGTCAACAATAACTTACCTGGATGATATTTAGCCCGAAGACGTCTGACATTACCCATTTGGCGCCTCTTGAGGTCAGACCACTTCTTAACAATGGCCTTGTGGTCATGTTGGCCGCCAAAGTCAGCGATTAGGGCGCTGACCACAGCCCTTTTCTGTGGCTGCCGCCGCAGGTCATCGTATCCTGTTTCCAGGAACTTCTGCAAGATGAAGAACAAAGTATATTGTAATACTTCTGTTGACAGCCTTATGGATATATGACGTAAATGTATGCTATTCAACAATTGGAAGCATTCTCGCCTTATTAATCAATGACAGGGGTAACATGAAAGATTTTATATCCTGCCATTTCGGTCGCCACCTTTTTTGCATAAATATAGCAGCCATTATCATTTGCATAATTATGAATATATTATTAACAACACAGGATACACGTATAGGGGAGATATGCGTTGCTAACTCTTTTCCCTGTCAGGAGCCTAACGCCCCGGGGGGTCAGAGACGGGACCTTTTTCGGAGGACCACTGACGTATGTACCAGTCGCAGTTTTTTGTGATGTCACTCTTTAGGTGTGTGCACATTTTTCACTGCATCCGGGTGGAGTTTTTGGGTTGTGTTTTGCACGCCACAGGCTTTTCAACAGGAAAAAAACAGCTGGAGGCAGAATGGTTGCAAAACACTACGTGTTTGTTACTTAACTCTGGGTTTCAAGACCAGTCCACCTCCAGCTGTTGCAAAACTACTACTCCCATCAGCCACGGTCTGTCAGTGCATGCTAAGAATTTTACTTTTGCTGCATTTAGGGTGCCACAGTTTAGAGACCCGTGCATAAAGGCCTGAAAAATGGGGGCCTGCAGAACTTACAATACTAGAAGTGCCAGCATTCCCAGGCATGCTGGAAGTTGTAGTTCTGCAACATCTAAAGGGCAATATGTATTCGAACGTAAAATGTAAAAAATCCTAAGGAAAAACCAAAGGAAAACACTGCGCTATTACTTGATGAAAATAAAAATAGTGGTAAATAACAAAAGCAGCTGGTACCTATTGCTCTAAATACCCAAAGCAAAAAACATACAACAAAAAAAGGAAGGTACAGCGCTGATGTAAATGAAATAAATTATGAATAAACCAAATAAATTATGAAAAATACTCAGTGGCTTGATGAACAAAACAAATTAATAATGTGATGAAAAATTCAATTCAATGTCCAAAAGTGAAAAGGTAAATATGTTGATCCTCCACCAACCGATAATGAAAAATAGTTGATAAAAAATAACAAAATGAATCAGTGAAAAAGAAAGTCCAAATGGTAAAAGCAAACGAAAATCTTAATCTTCCACCAAGAGAAAACACCCGTGTGATGGTATTCCAATCTGCTTACCAGATTCACTGACCGTGATTGCGGTCAGATAGAGCCCAGAGATCTTTTAAAGTCCTCTCAAGTGGACTAAATGGCAGCAGGTTACACAGATTAAATCGTCTACTGCTCCAAAGCTCCAGATGAAATGAGGATGTGCTCATATGTTCAGAGAAAAAAAACGAAAAATAGCTCCATAGTGAAATACTGTATGTAAGGGTGGTTTATTAAGAAAATAATTGCACTTACAATTCAGTAGATATAAACAGGCTTGTTATGGATCCCAGCGCATGCAGCGCGTACTGGCAATCGAGTCCTGGTGGCTGTGTTCAGTGTGTATAGCTCTCCGTACGAGCGATGACAAGTTACGCTTTAGGCCACTCCTACGTACGTTTCGTCGTAAGACGTCGTCGGGGATGGACCAATAGCGCGCCTGCCATCGCTAAAGCATTATATAGTGTCCGGCCGCCATTTTAGTTGTGGGCGAGCACTAAGGGCAAACGGAAATGGCTGTATACACACTAAGGAAGAACAGATGGAGAATCGAATCAATATGCAGATGACTGCCATCTTGTGGAGAAAAAGAAGAAGAGTCTTACCACACACTGAAGCACAGCGTCGGGAAACGAATGGGACATAATATAAAATGGTATAAGTTAGATGGACAAATGATGGTCCATAAATACAAAAAGAGCCTGAATATCTTAATATAACATTATAAAATCTATAATAATATCTTTAATTAAATAGAATAGATCAAAACATTTATATATATCTCACATATTAAAATATATTAAAAAATAGTTTAAAAGAATTTTTAAAAGAATATGTAGTAAAAATACGGTAAAAAAAGGGGGGAACTATGTATTACTGAGGAAACAATTTATGTCCCACTCCACGTTCAACCCAAAAGGAACAAAACTTTTCATATTAAAAATCCATTGAGTTTCAGATTTGGATATAGAGCGTACTTTGTTTGTACCCCTCCAGGGAGCATTCAGTTTTTCAATAGGAAGAAATAAAGTTCCTGCAATCTGTTTATTATGGTATTTAGCATAATGCTTAGACAGATTGTGTTTAGAAAACCCTCGCCCTACATTGCCAACATGTTCTTCCAATCTGACATGTAATGCCCGTTTTGTACGTCCTATATATTGTTTAGAACAGGGGCATTGTACAAGATAGACTACATGATCACTAGTACAAGTGATAAATGAGTCTATATTGTATGTCCTTTTGGTCTGAGTAGACTGGAAAGACAGAAGTTTACGTCCGCGGAAAGAATTTATTTTGCAAATATTACACTTTCTGCAAGGATAAAAACCTTTCATATCTTGGAAAAACCCTATTGTGTTTGGCGGGTCAATTACATTCGGGGCAACTTTTAAACGCAATGGCGGAGCTCCTCTGAAGATGACAACTGGTTGATCTGGAATAACTGCCCCCAAAACACGATCATTTTTTAAAATTTTCCAATGTTTCTTTAAGATTTTTTTAACAGAAAAATGCTGATTAGAATAACCAGTAATCATTGCATAACTGAATTTTGGATCTATATTATTTCTTGGAGCTCTTTTAGTGCCAAGTAACTGATTTCTATCGATAGACCCCACCTGTTGGACGATCTCATCAATAGTGGCTTGATCATAACCCTTTTCCAAAAATTTAGTTTTTAAGATGCCAGCCTGTTGGAAATAGTCATCTGATGATGTGCAATTTCGCCTAATCCTTTGGAGTTGGCCCTTTGGTATGGCCTTAAGCCATTGGGCATGATGGCAACTATTCAGAGGGATATAGGCGTTGCGATCTGTTGGTTTGAAATGGGTTGTGGTTTTAACAACTCCATCGTAGACCAAAATATTTAAATCTAAGAAGTGAATCTCGGAATCGCTTGCCTCATACGTTAAAATTATGCCCTTATTATTCTCATTCAGTCTGGCAAAAAAACTTTCCAATGAAGA
Organism: Rana temporaria; assembly: GCF_905171775.1. Lineage (NCBI taxonomy): Eukaryota > Metazoa > Chordata > Amphibia > Anura > Ranidae > Rana > Rana temporaria. The sequence continues at coordinate 110,706,094 of NC_053495.1, read as the reverse complement.
GAGATCACCTTCCCAAATTATCAAAACATCATCGATGTATCTTTTCCATAACCTCAGCTCATTGGGGGGATTGATGTCTATTAAATCCCTCTCCCAAAAAGCTAAAAAGAGGTTGGCTAGGCTCGGGGCAAATTTAGCCCCCATTGCCACGCCCCTTGTTTGTAAATAAAAATTCTTTCCGAACCAAAAATAATTATGGGTAGTTGCAAAAATCAATAGATTAATAATGAAATCTCTTTGAATAATGGAGAGAGTAGAATCTTGTTGAATATAAAAACGAACGGCCTCTAGTCCATCATCATGCGAAATGATCGTGTATAAGGAATTTACATCCGCAGTTGCGAGGATATAACCATCCTTCCAGCCAGGACACTATATAATGCTTTAGCGATGGCAGGCGCGCTATTGGTCCATCCCCGACGACGTCTTACGACGAAACGTACGTAGGAGTGGCCTAAAGCGTAACTTGTCATCGCTCGTACGGAGAGCTATACACACTGAACACAGCCACCAGGACTCGATTGCCAGTACGCGCTGCATGCGCTGGGATCCATAACAAGCCTGTTTATATCTACTGAATTGTAAGTGCAATTATTTTCTTAATAAACCACCCTTACATACAGTATTTCACTATGGAGCTATTTTTCGTTTTTTTTCTCTGAACATATGAGCACATCCTCATTTCATCTGGAGCTTTGGAGCAGTAGACGATTTAATCTGTGTAACCTGCTGCCATTTAGTCCACTTGAGAGGACTTTAAAAGATCTCTGGGCTCTATCTGACCGCAATCACGGTCAGTGAATCTGGTAAGCAGATTGGAATACCATCACACGGGTGTTTTCTCTTGGTGGAAGATTAAGATTTTCGTTTGCTTTTACCATTTGGACTTTCTTTTTCACTGATTCATTTTGTTATTTTTTATCAACTATTTTTCATTATCGGTTGGTGGAGGATCAACATATTTACCTTTTCACTTTTGGACATTGAATTGAATTTTTCATCACATTATTAATTTGTTTTGTTCATCAAGCCACTGAGTATTTTTCATAATTTATTTGGTTTATTCATAATTTATTTCATTTACATCAGCGATGTATTCGAACGTCCTTGGGCCTTGAGGACACTGAAGTCAGGACGTTCGCATACGTCCTATGTCCAAAAAAATTTTAAATTCATTATGCTAAATAACAAGGAAAAGTGCCTAAATACACATTTGCCAACCAGGGTGTCTGCAGCTGTCCAGGCATGCTGGGACTTGTAGTTTTGTAAAAGCAGGAGACACATTTTTTGTGAAATACTAATATATGATCATATATACTAACTTTTAAACTAGACTTAAATGCTGGGCTGGGCTGGGACTTGTAGTTTTGTAAAAGCAGGAGACACATTTTTGGTTAAATACTAATATCTGATCATATATACTAACTTTTAAACTAGACTTAAATGCAGTTGAAGATGATGAAATAACAGTGGTCAAAATACTTACACAAATCAGCAACTTTTCCTCAGACTTAGTGAAATTGCTTCCAACCATGTTGCTGTGTGATTGCGCTGCGATCATAATTTGGAAACTGGCAAGGCTCCAGGAAATGGTCGCGTGTTGTTCGCGTGTTGATTGCGCTGCTTGGACCGAGATGGGTCCATATGGCTTCGGCTGTATGGACCACAGTAACTCTTTTCCCTGTCAGGAGCCTAGGAGCCTAACGCCCCGGGGGGTCAGAGACGGGACCTTTTCGGAGGACCACTGACGTATGCAACCGTCGCAGTTTTTTGTGATGTCACTCTTTAGGTGTGTGCAAATTTTTCCTTGCACCGGGTGGAGTTTTTGGGTTGTGTTTTGCACGCCACAGGCTTTTCAACAGAAAATAACCAGCTGGAGGCAGAATGGTTGCAAAACACTACGGGTTTGTTACCTAACTCTGGGTTTCAAGACCAGTCCACCTCCAGCTGTTGCAAAACTACTACTCCCATCAGCCACGGTCTTTCAGTGCATGCTAAGAATTTTACTTTTGCTGCATCTAGGGTGCCACAGTTTAGAGACCCGTGCATAAAGGCCTGAAAAATGTGGGCCTGCAGAACTTACAATACTAGAAGTGCCAGCATTCCCAGGCATGCTGGAAGTTGTAGTTCTGCAACATCTAAAGGGCAATATGTATTCGAACGTCCTTGGGCCTTGAGGACACTGAAGTCAGGACGTTCGCATACGTCCTATGTCCAAAAAAATTTTAAATTCATTATGCTAAATAACAAGGAAAAGTGCCTAAATACACATTTGCCAACCAGGGTGTCTGCAGCTGTCCAGGCATGCTGGGACTTGTAGTTTTGTAAAAGCAGGAGACACATTTTTGGTTAAATACTAATATCTGATCATATATACTAACTTTTAAACTAGACTTAAATGCAGTTGAAGATGATGAAATAACAGTGGTCAAAATACTTACACAAATCAGCAACTTTTCCTCAGACTTTGAGAAATTGCTTCCCACCATGTTGCTGTAATATTGGGAAACTGGCAAGGCTCCAGGAAATGGTCGCGTGTTGTTCGCGCAATTGCGCATGCGCGATCGAAAAATCGCAATCGCAATATGTATTTTGGTTAAAATATCATACATATTCGATTTCAGAGTGCTGCTACAGCAGTTTTCGAAATATCTGCAATAAATTTCGCATTCGCATGTTGCGATATTTCGATAAAATATCAGGAATATTCTGAGCCAATCAGAGCGCTCCTCCAGCATATCTCGAAATTGCGCAATAAATATCGCATTCGCATGTTGCGATATTTCGATAAAATATCAGGAAGATTCTGAGCCAATCAGAGCGCTCCTCCAGCATATCTCGAAATTGCGCAATAAATATCGCATTCGCATGTTGCGATATTTCGATAAAATATCACGAATATTCTGAGCCAATCAGAGCGCTCCTCCAGCATATCTCGAAATTGCGCAATAAATATCGCATTCGCATGTTGCGATATTTCGATAAAATATCACGAATATTCTGAGCCAATCAGAGCGCTCCTCCAGCATATCTCGAAATTGCGCAATAAATATCGCATTCGCATGTTGCGATATTTCGATAAAATATCACGAATATTCTAAGCCAATCAGAGCGCTCCTACCGCAGTTATTAAAAAAATCGCAATTATTTTCGCATTCGCAATAGCGAAAAATCGCATTCAATTAATTTCGATAAAATATCACGAATATTCGAATTTAGCGAATATATCTCGAATATTCGAATATATATTCGAGATATATCGCGAAATCGAATATGGCATATTCTGCTCAACACTAATTACTAGCACTGTTATGAAAAGCATGGATCGATCATTCCTCAGCTGCCCTCAGAAGGGGCAGGCTGGCAGAAATGCTGTTGCTAAACACAAATGTGGTTTGTTGCATGTTTTTTTTATTTTGCCAATGGTTTTTGTTTATTTTTAAATTATGTTCACTTTGATGTATTTGTCTATGCAGGCCTTATTTTATGAAAAATTTGTCAAGATGTTGTGACGTTAAAACTATGTTTATTTTGATTTTTGAAATGTATTTTTTTTTGTGTGTTTGTTTGTCTTTTTTTGCTTTCCTTGTTTTGTTGACCAATAAAAATTACTTTAAAATTTGGAAGTTTGTTTTTTGTTACTTTTTCATGCTATATTTTGACAGCTGCAACTGAAATAGGTTTGGGCCTAACAAATTATGTGTGATTTTTGTCTAAGCTTCTTTCCTGGTGTGTAGGCATGAAATGTTTGCCATGTTTAATCTCGAGGAAATTAAAGACAAATTGGTAAGTATTTTCTTTTTTCTGCAGTGGTCCTCAGTCCTCAAGTACCCCCGACAGGACATGTTTTGTGGATTTCTCTTATCAAGAATTGCTGTCCAGACTGTCTTTTAAAGCACATGTGCAAGATGAAGTAAAACCTGCAAACATGGCCTGTGGGGGGGGTTTGCTATTGGTGGACAGGCTTGACGTGCTGATTTACAGCACTGTGCTTAAATCTAGCGCAAGGCAATCCTATTCTAATTGTGGGTGTTTGAGGGAAGCCAAGTGAGTGTTAGAACCCCTGCTTTGTGTTTTTTTTTTGGGGTTGAGCTTTGTGTCCCTTTTCTTAAAATTGGCTTCACTTCCTGTCACACAGCTGAACAGGAAGTGAGGTTAAAACCCTACCAGTGACTTTTCTTGGGGACACAGGTCAATCTAACTAGTGTCCCCATTAAGAAAATTGCACTCCAGCACTGCTGTGTACACCCCAAATAATGGGTCTTCAAACTACGGCCCTCCAGTTGTTCAGGAACTACAATTCCCATCATGCCTAGTCATGTCTGTGAATGTCAGTGCATTACAAGGCCTCATGGGATGTGTAGTTCTACACCAGCTGGAGGGCCGTAGTTTGAGGATCCCTGCCCCAAATGATTATTTAGTTTGGGGTTTAGTAAAGGCAAAGCCACACTGCAGTACAAGCATAGTTGCTGAAAATCAGAGAGGAAGCACTGATGGTTTTAACATCCAATCCTGTAGAAGCAAAGCTGTTTTGTTTTCTTTCTTCCTTGCTTTGCACTTGTAGTGCAAAGTGGATTTGCCTTTAGTAAATGGACCCCAAAGTCCAAGATCCCTAATAATTTGGGGTGTACACAGCAAAATGCTAGAGTGCAATTTACATAATGGGAAACGATTTAGATTGATCTCTGTGTCCCCAAGAAAAGATATTAGTAAGGTTTTACCCTCACTTCCTGTTTGGCTATGTGACAGGAAGTGAATGAATTAGAAAGGGTGAAGACACCTCACAAATGTTGTCACTATCAGGGGTGCAGACATCCCCAAAAAAATGAGCAGATAATACTTATTTGCAAATTAATAATTTTTTAGTTAACATTGGGTGGTGTTTGTGGGGTGCTCTAACACACACATTCATACATATTAGCCACGCTGTATCCTGGCCTATTGGCATGGTTATATTTTCTTAGGCCTCTCAATAAAACTCTATGAAATTTGTGCTTACACTAGAACCAGGGGCGGACTGACAACTCATGGGGCCCCCGGGCAATAGAAGATTATGGGGCCCCTCTGGCTTACAGATGGCCACCACGCCAGGAGGCAGTGCAGAGGCGGGGCAGCTAAAATCTTGGGATATTCACATTAAAAGCATGTCAGTTTCGGACATATCAGGGACAGATCTAAAAAAATAAAAGATTTTTACATACTGTCCCTGGTTTTACTGAGCCTGGCAACCCTGATGGGGGCCCCCTAGTGGCATGTGGCCCTCGGGCAGTGCCCGAGTGACTCAATGGTCAGTCCGCCCCTGACTAGAACTATAATCAACACTTTTTATTTTCTGTAATTTTGGATAGAGTGAGGGAGGGTTATAGGCCCTGTCAGTTTATTTTGTATTATCTGTGTCCAATTGGGGAGATTTGCCTTCACTTCCTGCCCCATAGCCAAACAGGAAGTGAGAGAAAAACTATGAAAATTAAGGGAGTCCAGTAACCCCCCAGAACTAGTGTGTGTGTGTGCCCTGAAAATTCCTGGGCGGGTGATACAAAAACAGGGTGTGGCTTTGACAGGAAGGGGTGGGTCATTTTTCTATTAGGAGGTGCAGAAATGTAGTCAGGCCTAGGGCAGCACAAAACCTAAATATACTACTGCATATTAGGGCTTATTTAGACCGGATCCGATGTACAGCATGTTTTTATATTGTGGGAGGAAACCCACACAGGCACAGGGAGAACATGCAAACTCCATGCAGATGCTGTCACGGGCGGGATTCGAACCAACGACTCTTTTGCTGCTAGGTCAAAGTGCTATACACTACACCACTGTGCTGAACGAACATGATTGCAGCTGAAAGCATGAGATCTTTTTTTTTTCCAATACCATGCTTTCCAGCCTTATTGACCCAGCCTCTCTCCATAAAGAGGACCTGTCACACACTAGTCCTATTACAAGGGATTTTTACATTCCTTGTAATAGGAAGAAAAGTGATCCGAAATCAAAAAAGTGACAAAAAAGTGAAAGAAGAAAAATATGAGCTAAAAAACACAAAAAAATAAACGGCCCTGTCCCTAGAAGCTTGCACTCAGAAGCGAATATGCATGTAAGTCCCCACATATGTAAACACCATTCAAACCACACATGTGAGGTATTGACGCATGCTTTAGAGCGAGAGCAATAATTCTAGCCCTAGACCTCCTCTGTAACTCTGAACTGGTCACCTGTAAAAAAAAAAAACAAGCATCGCCTATGGATATTTTTATGTCCCGAAGTTTGGCGCCATTCCATGATTGTGTGACAAGTCGGTATCTATTTACTCTGTGTAACATCATCTTTCACATTATCCATAAAAATTGGGCTAACTTTACTGTTTGGTTATTTTTAAATTCATGGACCGTGGTTTTTTTTTTGGGCAAAAAAAAAAGGCGTTAGAATAATTATTGCGCAAATGCCGTTGGAAATCAAATAAAAAATGTCCGCCACTTTATTCCCTAGGGTGTCTGCTAAAAAATTATATATAATGTTTGGGGGTCCTGAGTAATTTCCCAGGAACAAAATATAATTTTTACATGAAGGAGAGAAGTGCCAGAATAGGCGCGGTATGGAAGTGGTTAAAGTGAAATAATAAAAGTGAAATATTCCTTTAAATTTCATACAGGGGGGAGGGGGTTTACACGCATGTTTCCCGTGCTTAGAACTGTCCCTGTACAAGATGTCATTTCTGAAGTGAAAAAAAGTAAGTTTAAAGTACTCATGGCTATAAAGAATACAGTCATTGCTCATTAAAATAAAAAAAAATAAAAAATGTATGGGGGGTCCCCCCAAATTAAATTACCAGGCCCTTCAGGTTTGGAATGGATATTAAGGGGAACCCCGCCTTAAAAACCAAAAAAAAAAATGGCGTGGGGTCCCCCCAAATATCCATACCAGGCCCTTCAGGTCTGGTGTGGATTTTAAGGGGAACTCCACCCCAAATTTAAAAAAAAAATGGCGTGGAGTCCCACTAAAAATCCACACCAGACCCTTATCCGAGCACGTTAACCTGGCCGGCCGCAGAAAAGAGGGGGGGGACAGAGTGCGGCCCCCCCCTCTCCTGAACCGTACCAGGCCACATGCCCTCAACATGGGGAGGATGTCCCCATGTTGATGGGGACAAGGGCCTCATTCCCACAACCCTTGCCCGGTGGTTGTGGGGGTCTGCGGGCGGGGGGCTTATCAGAATCTGGAAGACCCCTTTAACAAAGGGGACCCCCAGATCCTGCCCCCCCCTGTGTGAAATGGTAATGGGGTACATTGTACCCCTACCATTTTACAAAAAAAAAGTGACAAAAGTGTGAAAAATGACAGTAGCTGGTTTTTGACAATTCCTTTAATAAAATCTTCTTTCCGCGGTTCCTTCTTCTTCTTTCATTCGGGTTTCTTCCTCTGCTTCTTTCTTGGGTCTTCTCGTCCACATCTTGCCGTCTTGCCGTCTTCTCCCATCTTCTTCTCTGTCCGTCGACCTTCTCGTCCCGCATCTTCTTCATCTTCTGGGCGCTGCGCTTGAAATTGTAGATCCCGCCGTGTTCCCGCTCCTGGGACCCGCCCCCCTCTGACGCCACAGGTTAACTCATCTGAAAGTCCACGTGTGGCATATGTGCGTCAGAGGGGGGCGGGGTCACATGAGTGTGACACGGCGGGAACTTCAATTGGAAGCTGCGGCGGCTTCTTCTCCGAACGGCGTGCTTGAAATTGAATTGCCCCGCCGTGTGATGCTCTGTGACCCCGCCCCCCTCTGACGCACATGACCTTCTAAGGAGTTTACTTGTGGCGTCAGAGGGGGGCGGGTCCCAGGAGCGGAACACGGCGGCCAAATCAAATTCAAGCGCTGCGTCCGGGGAAGAAAAAGATGTGGACGAGAAGGCTGGCGGACGGACGGAGAAGAAGATGGGAGAAGACAGCGGGCAAGATGTGGACGAGAAGGCTGAAGGACGGATGGAGAAGATAGAAGAACACGTCGGACTCGGGCAAGATGTGGACGAGAAGACCCAAGAAAGAAGCAGCGGAAGAAACCCGAATGGAAGAAGATAAGAAGATTTTAATAAAAGATTTGTCAAAAACCGGCTACTGTCATTTTTAACACTTTTGACATTTTTTTGGGGTGAAATGGTAGAGGTACAATGTACCCCATTACCAATTCACATAGGGGGGGCAGGATCTGGGGGTCCCCTTTGTTAAAGGGGTCTTCCAGATTCTGATAAGCCCCCCACCCGCAGACCCCCACAACCACCGGGCAAGGGTTGTGGGGATGAGGCCCTTGTCCCCATCAACATGGGGACATCCTCCCCATGTTGAGGGCATGTGGCCTGGTGCGGTTCAGGAGAGGGGGGGCGCACTCTGTCCCCCCCTCTTTTCTGCGGCCGGCCAGGTCAACGTGCTCGGATAAGGGTCTGGTGTGGATTTTTAGGGGGACTCCACGCCATTTTTTTTAAAAAATTTGGGGTGGAGTTCCCCTTAAAATCCACACCAGACCTGAAGGGCCTGGTATGGATATTTGCCGCACGGGAACCGCACGTCTTTTTTTTTTTTTTTTTTTTTACGGCGGGGTTCCCCTTAATATATATATTTTTTTGTTTTATGAATTAATCCTGTCAGAATTGTCAGAGCCGACAATTCATTATAGCCGTGTGTGAATTTTAAATGGCTTTTTTTCCTTCTGAATGTCACTTTGTGCATTGGCAGTTCTAAGTGCGGGAAAAATGCGCTATTTCACATGCTGACATTACACCCCCCCTAGGTACGAAATTTTAAGGAATATTTCACTTTTATTGTTTCACTTTAAGAATTATTAATTTCACTGCTCCCGAAAAAACGGCCGTTTAAAAAAAAAAAAAAAACATTGATACATGTCCCCTGGGGCAGGACTGAGGTCCCCAAACACTTTTTAGGACACAACTTGCAGATTAGCCTTTAATAATAACACTTTTGATTTCTCCCATAGACTTCTATAGGGAGATCGGCGCAGCTTTACATATTACTTTCAATGCGCCGGCTGCTACGCTGGTTCATGCGCCTAATTAAGGCTTCACCCGGAGTACTAATTAACGCATGAACCAGCGCAGCGCACAGAGCATAGTAAATCAGCCCCAATGTATGCATAGATTTCGAAAAAGCAAAAAAAGGGGGGGGTATAAAAATATATATACTTTTGAAAATAAAATATATAATGGTGGAATAATAAAATATATATAGAATATAGATAAAAGGGCATGTACCCACATGTCTGTTGGAGCGACATATACATGCATGAAGTCGACCAAACCTAAACCTAAATACATGTGTATAAACGGGATCACAAGTATATGTGTATATAAATATATGAATGACCCATGTGAAATAAAGATTTTCTTGGGTAATAGAAATAAGTGACATAATAATGTGTCCCATGTGAATGAGTATGCACAAAACAATATAAAGTATATAAATGTGCAAGTGTATGTAAACTAAAATGCATAAATTATAATATAGATAAAATTGTGTAATGTGCAATAAAAAACATTGCATATAAAGTGAAAAGTGAAGTGAAGGGAAGAAAGGATTACTCTATACTGGAGTGCTATACAATATGTATATCGGCAAAAATTCCGGACGTGGTCAAAGGAAAAGTGTGTGTATGTATAGAGTGAATAAATAAAGTACAGACCAGTATTGAATGCATCATATGTGTGGGAAACTGCTAATGCGGGGATGAAATCTATTAGTATAGTGATGAAAATGGAAAGGGAACAAGATCCCATGTGAACAAAAATATGCATCATTATCAAAGCCGAGGGGCCATACACGGATAGATGGGAAAATCGGACAGATAAAAAGTAAAAAGCTAGCATCATATGGTGCTAATCAGTAGTGGTTATGCATGTCCAGGTTGGTCTCAAATCTAATCATAGAATGGGACGTGTCAAATCCCTGTGTAACAAAGGAATACACAGCGACCGCATCGGTACAAATGTAGATGTGATGACCAATGTGGCTGATGTAAATCCATAGTTAATTTCTTATCTAAAATCACGATAAAAAAAATATAGGTAAAAGTCTCCAGAGCAGCTATAAAAGCAAAATATAAAAAATAAAAGCTGCAGGGTGGAGACTCAAATGGCACACAGCACACATATACGTAGATGATAGCAGGAATAGGCGCACATGCATGTATATATGCATAAGCAGATGTTTTGTCGTTGTAAGAAAAAATAAATAAATAAAAATGTAATCAAAGACACACATCTGCCTACAACATAAAGTTTGCTGTGTGTCTGGTGATGGCTATATCTTAAGCCGCAGCCCGCGTGTATCCAAAGGAACAGAAAAGAGAGAGGAGCAAAAGGGAAAAGTTGAGGGATAAACTAAAAACTTTATAGGGTTTAAGATGTATTGATGTTTTTTTTATACACATGTGTGTTTTTCCTAATTGCCTTGATTTTGGGTGTGCACCCTCTTTTAATTAATTCATTAATTCCTTGATGCCATAGGCTGAGAAAATCACATGTTAGATTTGATGTTTGGTATAAATTTAATTGTGTTTGAACCATACTTCAGCCATGATTAAGCACTAACCAAAACTGCGAAATGCGTCGTCTGTCCTGGTTTATGGTTGTGGTGATTATGCATGTCCCTGCTTGAAAATAAAAGACAACTTTTTTGAAAAGTTATTCCGGAGTGCGGCTATCCGAGTCTCAGTGACTCGGTGATCACAGCACGCCCTGCAGGGGGCACTCGGGGCGCATGCAAAGGGGAGGATGTATATTAGGGTCTGTGCTGTAGCTGTCATTTGACAATAGTGCAGGCGCTAGTGGTTAAATATATTCGCCACGATCATTGTAAGAGGAATATTTCCATGACAGTTATTTTATTTGTTCTTAGTTTATCACTAATCTGAGCAGTGAGGGCCAGATTCACGTAGGTGAGCGGCGGCGTAACGTATCGTAGATACGTTACACCGCCGCAAGTTTTTATCACAAGTGCCTGATTCACAGAGCACTTGCGATGAAAACTACGCCGGCGGCCTTCCGGCGCAAGGCGGGTCAATTCAAATGGGCGTGTGCCATTTAAATTAGGCGCGCTCCCGCGCCGGACCTACTGCGCATGCTCAGTTTCGCAATTCCCGTCGTGCTTTGCGCGCCGTGACGTCATTTTTTCGAATGGCGACGCGCGTAGCGTACTTCCGTATTCCCGGACATGTTACGCAAATGACGTTAAATTTTAAATTTCGACGCGGGAACGACGGCCATACTTTATACAGCAATACGATTGCTGTGTAAAGTTAGGGCAGGTCAAATAATGACTAACTTTGCGACGGGAAACTAGAATAGCGGCGACGTAGCGAACGCGAAAATCCGTCGTGGATCGCCGTAACTCCTAATTTGCATACCCTACGCTGGTTTACGACGCAAACTCCCCCCAGCGGCGGCCGCAGGACTGCATCCTAAGATCCTACAGTGTAAAACAATTACACCTGTCAGATCTTATGGATATCTATGCGTAACTGATTCTATGAATCAGTCGCATAGATAGAAACAGAGATACGACGGCGTATCAGAAGATACGCCGTCGTATCTCTTTGGTGAATCTGGCCCTAAGTGCTTTTAAGTTACACTTGACCACCTGTAGATTACGCCCCCTTTCTGACCAGGCCATCTTCTTGTATTTATATCTAGCGTGCTGCAGCTTTAACTGACACAATTGCACGCTCCTGCGATGTACTACCCAAATCAAATTCACGCCCTTTTTCCCACCACATATAGAGCTTTTTTTGCAAATCTTGTGCTACATGAAAAAATGCGCCTAATCCAAAAATTCCATTTGCATGTTTCATTCTATGGGTTCATTCTACATTTGTTTCATGTGTTGATGTCATTTTCAGATTACAATTGTAGTTTAATTATGGAACCAGTGTCTCTTCTCTTTTTGTTTTGCAGTTCCATTGTGCGCAAACGCAGGCAGCCAGGGCGCCGAGGAAAGCAGGTGTCTCTCCTGCCCCATGAGGCAGAGCTGTTAGCGGGGATAGGGGAGGATGAGATTACCCAGCTCCAGGCTCATCAAGGTTGGTCTCAGGATTGCATTGTGTGCAGGACATTTTTTTTGTCAAGCATCCGACATTTAACATGTTGTGTTTGATTTTATTTAAAGATCGTATCAAGGCCCAGCGCCGCCGGAATAGAAGGGCGGAGGAGCAGGAGTCCTCCGCTTCATCATCCAGCAGTAAGTACTGTAGTGTACTAGTAGTAGTACTAGTAGTGTACTAGTTGTCAGTGGCGGCTGGTGCTCAAAATTGTTGGGGGGCGCAAACGGAAAAAAAAAATTGCAGCCTCACTGTGCCTATCAAATGCAGCCACTGTGCCATCAATTATCACCACTGTGCCATGCCATCAAACGCAGCCACTGTGCCAATTGTTACCACTGTGCCCATTGTTGCCACGGTGCATGTCACTGTGCCCTTTAATTGTCGCCACTGTGCCCATTGTCACCACTGTACCCATTGATGCCACTGTGCCCTTTGTTGCCTCTGTGCCCATTGTTGCCGCTGTGCTCTGATAGGCACTTCCATACAGCCAACCAGCTGCCGTTATTCAGGCAGCCTTGTGCCTGTATACCTTTTTTTTTGTATTTTCCAGGCAAATATAGTTTTTTAAATATGAAATGCTGACGTCATACCTTGTCTAAAAATGGTTGTGATTTCTTCTGCAATGCTTCCGTTTAGCTGCCATGATTAATTATTTATTAGTCCCCCTCTGCAGTTGATTTGAGTCTTCCTGTTAGCATTACCTGTGCTTGTTAAACCCTCAACGCCACTTCCCTGATGACGCCACCTTCTTGCTGCAGTTCAGATTCCCAGTCTGAGCCAATCACTGTCATCGTGAATAACACAGCTGGCTGGAGGGGGTGTGTCAGACAATAATCTCCAATTATTGGCTGGCAGTCCCTTCAATCTCTGGCATGCCCCTGATGCATGCATTAACAATTTCCTCATGACTCTGGTGCCTCACCTTTGGCATCATCTAAAGCAGGGGTCTCCAAACTGTGGCCCGAGGGCTAGATGTGGCCCCTTGCTAGCCTTTATCCATCCCTTGGACATTATTACTCCCACTGGCACCAACAATGGGGCACTATTTCCTCCACTGATACCATTGATGGGATATTATTCCTCCTACTAAGAGGGGCACTACACGTTCTATTGCCCAGTGGCCAGTGCCCACCAACCCTTAGGCCATATTTATTCTTACTGATGCCGGGCATCGAACATTTCTACCCCCGCTAGCCACAGACACAACCATGCCCTCCTAAAGCCTGAAGGACAATAAACTGGCCCTTTGTTTGAAAAGTTTGGAGACCCCTGATCTAAAGCAAAAAATTGTAAATGACCTTGTGACCTCGTAGATCTTTGTGCAGTCAAATATCTATAAAAAGTCAGAGTCTTTAGGCTATAGTTCAGACTCCACAGTGTATTGTTTTGCAATGCACATAGGCAAGGCTGTTTAGTTTAGTGATATATTTTTATTTTACATGTATTCTGGAGTTTTTATTTAACTGCTCAATTTTGTCTAGTGGTTTTGTTTGAGAAGTTTTAGACATACTGATCCTTGGATCCCCAGTGGTTGTACACATTTCCATGCACCCTCTCTTACCTCCACTTAAATGGTCTAGGGCTTCTGAAGTTATTATTATTGAGACCTGCATAGGTCTTAATGGCTCTGGGAGAGACCAGACCACCACTGCAGTATCAGAGGGGAGCAGATGAAGCACCAGCTGCCGGGATATCGAAGGTTCAGTAATTGTTAATTCTCTTTTATACCTACCTAGCCTAGAACAGGAGTGGGGCTTATTCAATCAGTGGCCAAGTGGCCATACAAAATTATCAACTTTAAAAACTTAGTAGCCGGCTATATTTTATTAAACAACTTTTTATTAGGTCATCCCTAATGCAATGGCTTAAATGGCTTCTCTTTGGTGTGTGTAATGTTAATAGCTGGTATAGCTAATGTGTTTCTACTTGCAAGTGCATATTTTTTCTTCCATATTTGCGACAGTCAGTCTTGATGAGGTAGATTAGTTTGTGGTGGTCGGTCAGCACTTAGGTGTCCATTACACCTTAAGATTTTCTCTAGGGACCAAGTGGATGCGCCATGCTACCAAGCGGATAAAATCTTGCGGAGATTCCCCTTTACACTGCTTGATGTGTAGAGGGGAATCCCTTTGTATTCTGGCCGTCTGGCCTGGGGAGGACACTCAGCTCCGCCCTGGCCAGAGTACAGTACAGTACTACACCTTCCTGCACAGCTCTGCAAACTTGGGATGACGCAGCAAATTCACACAGACACCACTATCTCCTACACACAAATTGATTAGGTGCATCTCACTGAATATCAAAAATTGAAAACTGGTATGTAAGTGAAAACATCTCAAGATGTTACATGATTGTCTACAAGGGCTGGGAGATAATTGCCTTTACATAATGTTAGGGTGAAGAAGCCATGTGTATTTCTATTGTATTACCTAATGTATTTTCTTTTCTTCACAGATCAAGATGAATTGTTCATTTTTGACCTCCACGCAGTGGACGAAGGCCTGGACCTGGACGCGTCTGGTTCGGCTCACCATTCTTCCTCCCCAGCAGTTTCTCTGGCGCATCATCTCCTCCAGCATCCCCCTACCTGGGCATACCCATTGGCGCGGGCGCCTCCTCCCCAATGCATCAGACAGATCCAGGACATGCCCACTCTCCAGAGCCATGTGAGGATGGAATTTAATAGAATGTAATCAAATACAATAGAATATGACCTGGCTTCTTGTATCTATCTTCTTTCTAGCTATCTTCCATTTTCTGAAATTCGAAATTCATATGGAATGAACTCAAATTCGAATAGAAAAATATTAGAAGAGTAGAAAAATAAAAAATATATATATATATATATATATATATATATATATATATATATATATATATATATATATATATATATATATATATAATATTTTTTTTTCTGCTCTATTCTAATATTTTTATATTCGAATTTGAGTTCATTCTATATGAATTTCGAATTTCAGAAGATGGTTATATATATAAATGTAATTTATATATATATATATATATATATATATATATATATATATATTTTATTATTCTACTCTTATAATATTTTACTATTCGAATTTGAGTTCATTCTGTATGAATATCGAATTTCAGGAAATGGAAGATAGATAGAAGATAGATAGAAGAAGCCAGGTCATATTCTATTGCATTTGATTACATTCTATTAAATTCCATTCTGTTCTTTACTATTTTTTGATTTTCATTCTATTGTTTTATTATTTTATATTCTATTTTATTGTATTCTTTTTTAGAAATCGATTTATATTTTTTAAATTTTGATTCAAATTTGCTTTCAATTTTCATTCGAATTTGTTTTCGAATCGAATTGTTTTCGAATCCGATTGAAATATTAACGAATCCGGTCGAAATATTTTCAGAATTTGTTCGTTTTCGACCGAATTTCGAAAAATCTGGTCGAAAACGAACAAATTCCGAAAACGAATTTAACACATGTAACGAATCTAACTTAACTAACTAATAAATTAAATAACAAATTAAAACAAAACAAAACAAAACAAATGTTTCCCTTTTGCACATGCCTATTAGAGTACTCTCTTTCTGTATTTTGTTTATTGTTAAGAGATCATGGGAGGATTCCAGGGTAACAAAGATTTCTTAGGGGAGCATCTCTAGGTTTGAGTCGTTGCCATAGAAACATTTGTAAAGGGGAGGAGTTAGTAAGATGGAAACGCCCTTGTGGGGGTACCAGAAATATTTCTGCACCCAGGCGCCTGTGACCTTAGACCATGCATGTACTGTACATCAGAGGACCTTTGTATAATGCAGAAATCATTTAAGTGTAACCTTATCAAAAAATGTACTCTCCCAATAGAAATGAATAGTAAGGAATAGCTTTAATAAATGTGCAAGGAGTTGAGTTTCCATTGGTTAAAATGTTATTTATCCGGTAACGGACAGATGTTGGAGATGCAGACAAGCCTTGGGCTCCTTCCTCCATATATGGTGGGACTGTCCACTGATTCAACCATATTGGCAAAAGGTACATGATATAACGGCAGCAGTCTCTTTGCTTCCCCTGGAGTTTTCGCCAGCCCAGTACCTACTTCACCTATACAGAATCTCCAAGAAAACTTACCGCAACTCGGTAGCGATACACATGATTAATGCAGCTAGACTATGTGTTCCTGTTCACTGGAGAGCTACGGTGCCACCGTCTATTAAAGAATGGGTGACACGCATTAACCATTTAGCAGCAATAGAGGAGCTGATACACACGGCACAAGACAGAATTCCCGCTTTCACTTCCGTCTGGAGCGAGTGGTTTGATTTCCGAGACACAGCAGATTACCAAGCTCTTATGCGAACCGTGGACTGATTGACAGCCGGTGATCTTAAGCCCGGTTGGTAACTGGTTTGGGACGTCACTGGTCTAGTCTTATCCCAATATGATGTGGACGGCGAGGGCAGTGGGCTTCCCCACACCCCTCCTCACTGATCTCCTCAGCTATGTGACTTTGAGTTACGGCGCTTCCCTTCATGCAGTATCCCCCTTTTTTTTTTTTCTCTGTTCCCCTCTTTCCTTCTTTCTCTCGCTCCCTCCCTACCCTCGTATCGTTCTTTCTTCTCCTTTTTCTTCTCTACTCCCTCTCCTTTCTTTGTTAATGCTGGGAGGACGGGGTGGAGTTGAGCAGACCCTGTCCACCTATGCTACCTATAACGGGGGAAACATAGCGATAGGTATAGGACCGGTATATATAGGTAACAGGCCACAACGGTTTTTGAGTTATACAATGTAAAAGGATCCAGGGGCCTTTGATTAGGAATATCCCGATATCTCTCGTCCTTGATACCTTAAGCTACTTCCACCTTGGGAGATATGCGATAATTGAAAGTTTTTAGGGGGTCATTGACAATGCTGTATGACTCTAACCATATATGTTTTGCTGGTTCCTACATCTCAAGCATAGCAATATGTTGTGGCTCCCCTGGAGATCGCTTGCCATATATAAGGTTGATGCTATATTGTCTGTAACACTGTTCTCTTTTTATTCTCAATAAAATCTTTGTGGAACAAAAAAAAAATGTTATTTATCTGCAAGACTGTATAAAACCAATACCAGACTTTAATGACTTGTGTTAAATGCACAATTTTTGTATGGCCGTAAATATAGGTCACTGCACAATGCTTTATTAATTTGTTTCCACGCAAACTTAATCCACACAGTGAAGGCAAAATATGTGAACAAATCTGTTTAATGCCATAACTAATTTGTGTAATAATTTCTTCATCCATCATTGTACATATCATATGAAAGTCTTTCCTTCAGATGAAAACTCCAAGATTCTTTTCCAATAATTGCTTTGTTCAAATGGAAACATTTTCTAAATGTAGGGAAGTAACATCATATCATCTTTACACCGCAGATTCTTCTAATAAAAAAACAACAACAAAGATTAGCCTACACTTGAACGTTGTACTTATGTAATAGAAAAATCCCAACACATGATATATGTGTACTGTGAATTATAACTCTGTAAATAAGGCTACTATACAAAACAAATCTTTCCAAGCTATTGACCTTGTATATATTACTATTTAAATACAAACCTTGAGAAAACAAGTAAAATAAATGACAAGGAGGTTGGTTTACTAAAGGCAAAAATATTGTGCACTGTAAGTGCACTTTAGGTGCATTTGCTCTAGATCTGAGGGGAAGCTCTGCTGGTTTTTATCATCATGTACAAACACAAATGCAGTTTTTTACTTTCCTTGTATGTGATTTATTCTTTGAAAAGCAACGTTTTACCTCATTTACTAAGCTCTGGAGCGAGTGCACAGTATATTTACCTTTAGTAAATCAACCCCATAATCTTGTTGGCATGATACCAAGACCAACCACAGACACAGATGACAGGCCTCTGACCTAGACTCAGTGAGACTAATTTACTAAAGTATTTGAGATTGTTCAAACAATAAAATGTCTGAAGATTTACTTCAATTATTAAATTCTGTGCACAATAAATAAGACTGGCCATACATGGATCCGTTTTTTTTCCGATCAGCCAGTAAACAGAGATTTTTTTTTCACGTGACTGGATAATTTAAAGGGGTTGTAAAGGTTCCTTTAACCAAAGGTTCCTTTAACCACTTAAGCCCCGGACCATATTGCTGCCTAAAGACCCAAGGGGTTTTTACAGTTCGGGACTGCGTCGCTTTAACAGACAATTGCGCGGTCGTGCGACGTGGCTCCCAAACAAAATTGGCGTCCTTTTTTCCCCATAAATAGAGCTTTCTTTTGGTGGTATTTGATCACCTCTGCGGTTTTTATTTTTTGCGCTATAAACAAAAATAGAGCGACAATTTTGAAAAAAATGCAATATTTTTTACTTTTTGCTGTAATAAATATCCCCCAAAAACATATATAAAAAAAAAAAATTCCCTCAGTTTAGGCCGATACGTATTCTTCTACCTATTTTTGGTAAAAAAAATCGCAATAATCGTTTATCGGTTGGTTTGCGCAAAATTTATAGCGTTTACAAAATAGGGGATAGTTTTTTTTGCATTTTTATTTTTTGCATTTTTTTTACTACTAATGGCGGCGATCAGCAATTTTTTTCGTGACTGCGACATTATGGCGGACACTTCGGACAATTTTGACACATTTTTGGGACAATTGTCATTTTCACAGCAAAAAATGCATTTAAATTGCATTCTTTATTGTGAAAATGACAGTTGCAGTTTGGGAGTTAACCACAGGGGGCGCTGTAGGAGTTAGGGTTTACTTTGTGTGTGTTTACTAGTGTAGGGGGGTGTGGCTGTAGGAATGACGTCATCGATCGTGTCTTCCCTATAAAGGGAATGACGCGATCGATGCGCCGACACAGTGAAGCACGGGGAAGCCGTGTTTACACATGGCTCTCCCCATTCTTCAGCTCCGGGGAGCGATCGCGACCGAGCGGCTATAAACAAATAGCCGCGCCGTCGTCCCGGATCGCTCCCTGAGCGGACCCGACCTCCGCATGTACCGGGGGGGTCCCGATCGGACCCCCCACCCACGTCTAGCAGAGGACGTACAGGTACGTGATTGTGCCTGTCCGTGCCATTCTGCCGACGTAAATGTACATGAGGAGGTCGGGAAGTGGTTAAAAAACAAAAAAAACAAACATGTCATACCTCCACTGCATTTAGTTTTGCACAGAGTGGCCCGGATCCTCGTCTTCTGGGGTCCCTCGGCGGCTGTCTCGGTTCCTCCCCACATCAGCTAACCCCCTTCATGGGAAGCTCTCTCCCAAGGGGGTTATCTTGTGGGCACGCTCCCGTGATACAGACGGAGGCTATAGCCGCCGACTGTATCACTCGGCTCCGCCCTTGGCACGCCGCATCATTGATTTGATTGACAGCAGCGAGAGCCAATGACTGCGCTGCTATCAATCATACAATAAATCAGCCAAGAAGAGCCAAAAAGCCTGGTCGAGAAGCCTGCACGTTCACGACGCGGGACTTTCGAGGGCTCAGGTAAGTAATCAGGGGCTGGGGGGGGGGGGGGGGGCGCTAATCGTTGGATGTTTTTTCACCTTAAAGGGGTTGTAAAGGTTCATTTTTTATTTTCTAAATAGGTTCCTTTAAGCTAGTGCATTGTTTATTCACTTACCTTTTCCTTCGATTTCCCTTCTAAATGTTTTTTTTCTTTGTCTGAATTTCTCACTTCCTGTTCCTCTTCAGTAAGCTTGCGAATGGCTCGGATGATGGTGGAAAGCTTACTGAGGAGGAACAGGAAGTGAAAAATTCAGACAAAGAAAAAAAACATTTAGAAGGGAAATCGAAAGAAAAGGTAAGTGTACCAACAATGCACTAGCTTAAAGGAACCTATTTAGAAAATAAAAAACAAACCTTTACAACCCCTTTATGCATAGAATGCATTAAGGTGAAAAAACATGAAGCTTTACAACCCCATTTAAGTGAATCTTCAAACATGTAATACTGTAGAAATTCTCAAATACTTTAGTAAATCAGCCTTAGCCCTAATGTACATAGACACATGGGGTTGTACAATATAAACATTGGGTATATTTCCCTGCCAAGAAGCCACAGGTGCTGGGTACAGCCATAGAAATCAATAGGTGTGAGTGACTGTTTACAGGTATACACAGGTACTTGCTTTAACACACGCATGCGTACTGACCTTCAACTCATGCAGACTGTCTGTGTCCAGGGGCATATACAGCACCTGTGGCTCTGGGATGAGGAAATATCCTATTTTTCCATCTGTCTGCAGAGCAGATCAGGTGAACACGGACAGACTGTCCGTGTTCATCCGATCCCCCCATAGGGGAGAGCGGAGATCTGACAGGGCGGTCCCTGCACAGTGTGCGGGGACCGCCCTGTCATCTGCCGGCTCAGTGGGGATCAGAGCGATCCCCGCTGAGAAATCGGATGAGACATGTACGGATCCTCACGGGATCCGTACATGTGAAAGGGGCCTTACTGTGTAACTGTTCTTTTTTTCTTATTAGAAAAATGCATTTGATTACTATGATCTTGATTAGGATCTTCATGGGAAAAGCGCGATGTAATTGTGTTTTGTATATATTTGGTTCTAAGAGTGAATATGGCTGTCATCATCTGCAGACACACTACATGCATTATATATTGTTGAAATGATACAAAATGTAATATTTAATAAATTGCTACTCACGTGTACACGTAGGATAAGTCAGTGTATATTCAGCTGGTTGTTTTGCTTCTGATTTAGTACATGTTCCTGTCAGTCCATCCCTGTTTCTATATCCAGTTTTACATGTAAATCTGACAGTTTCTCCTTCTTCATAAAACACCTCATTTTCATGCCTTTCATCCAGTTCTAAGAAGTTATCATCAAGATCCATTTGGATTATGCGACATGTACCTAAAAAAAAAATATATATATATATGCTCAGAAAAATGGTAAAAACTAATTTATTTTAAAATATGGAAAAGTATGTCATATGAACTTTGAAATAACACAACGTTTTTATGCTCGGACTTGCAGACTCCACGCCTGGCCGATTTGGCTTGCAAAGTTCTGACATTTCTGGGTAATGTTTTCATAAATGGGACTAATTATAAAACTGCTTTGTGTTCTCTCAGTCTGAAGTGTACAATATAATGTAATATATGATAAACTATACCAAATGAATAGTATAGAAATCAACTGGAGCAAGAGAAAATGATGGAACTGTGGTTATAAAGGCAAAAACTGTTCTCAGCCACAGAACTAAAAATTGTTATTTGCTCACTGGATGAATGGATGAGAACCAACAGCCTGCAGACAGCCTCCTCTTTTCTCCCGGCAGAGTTTTGAGCGAGTGAGGACAGAGGAGGCTGTATACAGGCTGTTAGTTCTCACCCATCCATTGGACCACACAACCCCTACTGAGTGCAGCGGTGTTGCTTCATAGGATTTACATAAGGATCCCTTCTCATTACATGTGAGTGTGATTTAAAAATGTTATTTTTTAAAGTTAGTTATTCAGCAGTGAAACGCTATATTTTCCCCTCTGTTTTTTTTTTTTTAACCTAGATAGTCATTGGAGTGTGGTGATCTGCTTGCACTGGCTGGGTTGATCTTTGAGCTGATTTGCTGAAGACAGCTGTGTGAGAAGTTCCAGGATCGATATTTTGTGACTATTCATTCCAGCTATAGCTGCCAGACTGGGGGATTTATGTTCTGAAGGTGTGCTTATCTGACCTTTGTGATGAGGTTCATACTTTAGGGCGAAAAAATGCACAAAAGGCAATAAGACTGGGTTCACACTGTGTGCGGATGCGGCTAACAGCAGGGGTCTGGTGCATCCCTGTTCTCTGTTTCAGGGATGAATCAGGCCCAAATTTTTGCCTGAATTCGGACCTGAAATGGAGCCAGAGAGACAGTGAAATTCGCTCTGCATTGAGAGCCGGTCACAATCTCCTGTCATGCGAATTGGATGTGGGGCAACCCACATCCAATTCACATCAGTGTGAACCCAGCATAAAGGTGGTGGCCTTATCTGGGGAAACATATAGCTAGATTCACATAGCCCACCCTAACTTTGCGGCAGCGTAGCGTAGCTTGTTTTACACTACGCCGCCGTAAGTTAGCGAGGCAAGTACATGATTCACATAGTACTTGCCTGCTAAGTAGCGTAGCCTAAAGCGGGCGGGCGTAAGGGCGGCTAATTCAAATTTAGCTGAGGGGGCGTGTTTTATGTTAATGGCGCTTGACCTGACGTGATTGACGTTTTTTTGGAACGGCGAATGCGCCGTCCGCCTACAGTGTGCATTGCGGCAACGTACGACGCACGGGCCTATTGGTTTTGACGTGGACGTAAATGACGTAAATCCCTATTCACGGACGACTTACGCAAACAACGTAAATGTTTCGAATTTCGAAGCGGGAACGGCGGCCATACTTTAACATTACTATTCCAACTATTTGATGGAATATCTTTAGGCCTGATAATGCGTTACGTAAGCGGCGTATCTGTACTGCGGCAGCCGGGCTTACGTTGCCGTGAATAGGCGTATCTAGTGATTTACATATTCTACGCCGACCGCAATGGAAGCGCCACCTAGCGGCCAGCCTAAATATTGCACCCTAAGATAGGACAGCGCAAGCCGTCGTATCTTAGATAGGTTTAAGTGTATCTCTGTTTGAGAATACACTTAAACTTAGGTAGGCGCAGATTCCGAGTTAGGTCGGCGTATCTACTGATACGCCGACCTAACTCTTACTGAATCTAGCTAATATTCCTTCACGGACTGCTTTACAGATTTGATTGGTTCACGGACTTTCACTGTTTGTTTCAGCACTTCATATTATGTTATTCACATTTATATTTGGAGGCGTACACTTTTATTGCACTTGATATTTTGTTATTCGTTTGGAGTGTTTGGGCTCTTTCACACGTGCACAAAATTTTAAAGCAGCCTAAAAGCTCATTACCACACCTATAGTGTTAATGAGCACCCTGGTTGTAGGCAGGGTTGCTAACAAATTTAGTTTGCTAGGTGATTACTAGCATGGCTAATTCTTAGTGGGATCCACTGAGTTTTCCCTAACTCTGGATCTGATGCATCGCTCTCTTCTGTCACTAGGTGGCATTAGAATGACAGTGGCATAGTGAATTGAGACTAGGAGTGGATAGGTTGTCTCAGCCAATTGGCCAGGCTTCCTTTGGCCAATTGGCCTGCTGGGAGAGCCTATTTATTCGAGGGGAAGTCAGTGATCGGGGCTCTGTGCCACCTGGAAGGCTGTTCAGACAGGGAATCGAATAATTGCCAGTGGTGAGGGAGAAACAGTTGCCACAAGGGTTGACCACTCCTGTTGCCAGGGGCAATAGAGCATTAAGGCCAGAGGTAAAGCGGGAAACAGTTGTCACCAAGGGACAACCACTCCTGGTATTAAAGGCCAGTGTATGGAAGTCTGAAAAAGTACCAGAGCAGCCTTTTCACCAGCCAGGGATGGTGAATAAGTGGGAAAGCTTCAGCAGAGTGCCAAGCCAGGGACCCAGCGGGTTAGCAGGGGTGCTGCTTGAGGATATACAGCGGGTTAACTGTGGAAAAGCTCAGAGGATCCAGTGACAACTGGGATATGAAAGTGTAGTGAGAGACTGGGAGCTCAGTGAGAGAAGATCTACAGTGGGATACTGTGAGATGTGAGAGGCGATCTAACGTGTTACTGTGCGTTACATGAATAAGATCTCTATTGACTGTCAAAAGTTTAGTTGCCATAGGAGACATCAGTTCTACAAATACAGTTGCTGCATGCAGCCTTAAAGACTTTATGGCTTTAATCTTTATGGAGTCCTGACTATTGTTTAGCTGGGGGACCTTTGTTGTGTTCTCCTGAAGCATTTGCAGAAATCTTTCTAAGGACCAAGACACAGGTCTGTTGAGTCACGTGACAAACCACAGAACTTTCCAGGAGTTTGAAAAATCACCTGACAGGTTTTCATTCTACCATAATTACCCCAGGGGGGTTATAAAAGCTCAGTATTCACTGAGTATTTTTTGGAGTATCCTGGAGTTGTTCGGTTACTGGAGCCCTTAAAGCGGATGTGCCACTAAAAAAATATATTAAAAGCCAGCAGCTACAAATACTGCAGCTGCTGACTTTTAATATAAGGACACTTACCTGTCCTGGAGTCCCGCGCCGATCGCAGCAGATGACGAGCCGATCGCTCGTCACCCTGCTGCTCCCCCCTCCATCCATGGTGAGGGAACCAGGAAGTGAAGCGCTCCGGCTTCACTGCCCGGTTCCCTACGGCGCATGCGCGAGTCGCGCTGCGCCCGCCGATTGGCTCCCGCTGTGTGCTGGGAGCCGAGTGTTCCCAGCATACAACGGGGGACGGACGGGAAGCAAGGGAAAAACCCGTCTTTTTCCCGCATCGTAGGGCCGGAAGTGGGTGCAGATACCTGTCTGTAGACAGGTATCTGCACCCCCCTCCCCCCTGAAAGGTGTCAAATGTGACACCGGAGGGGGGGAGGGTGCCGATCAGCGGGACTCCACTTTAGAGTGGAGATACGCTTTAAGAATATCTGTGGTAGACTGAGTACCGATCATGCGCAACCAGGTCCAGTTGTCTTCATCTCTGGCTTCTTCCATTGGGACCCACATATGAACGTTTGGAGTTCCATCGGATCCTCTGGATATCCTGTCGACCCACCCATTGGGAACCTATAAGCCTGATTGACCCTCTGTCACTGACAGGTGGGTCCAACATCTCTGGTAAGAGTGTTTAAGACACATCACTTTTATTCAGAAGATATACTCTGTGACACCTGTCAACCCTGGCAACATCTTTTGTCATTGGATTCCTACATCATTTACGATGGACATTGCTATATAGTTTTTCTAGTCTTTGCTCATGGACTCAGTTTTATTCACTGTTGTCACGATTTATTATACCCTTTTGGGTTTTTAACATTAGTGATTTGCATTTATTTCACTGTTTATCACTTAGCGCTGCATATTTAACTTCATTTGCATTCAAATTTGGTCACATTCTTGTATAGCTGCTTCCTTTTCACTTTCTTTTCTCGATAGCGCAATTATTTCATTCCATTCACACCTCCGCCTGTATACTGTATCTGTCTGCCTATTATTTTTGTCTCGGAGTCTGCCAATTGCTATTGCATTGGTCTAAGGGTGTCCTGGCCCTAACCCTCTCTCCACCAGTTATGTTAAAGAGACAATAAAGTTTCCAACTTGCAGTATACCCACCATGCCTAATAGCCCACACTACAAGGAAGGATGTCAGCTCTCCCTGACTCTGGAGGTCACCATTAGGCCTTTAGATGTCAGGGATGCCCCTACACAGGCATTCATGTTGCATCAGGCAACACTTCTCTCAAATATATAAAGAAAAAAAGCTGCACTGAATAAATTGGCCGGTGAGGCACTGATCTAAACCTAGTGCTAACACCCACACCTTAAAGAAAACTATTTAAAAAAATAATCCAATAGTGTGACTAGAAGATAACCTCAATAGTAATGTCAAAGTGTATCGAAAAAATGAAGGTGAATCAAATCTCTAAATGCAGTGAATAAATAAATAAATTGCATAAATGCATACATACAACAACACAGGCAAAATATAAGAGCCTTATGTGATTAAAAAGAATAACTCATAAGTCCTTGGGTTGGTGAAAACCAAATGTGGTAGTCCATGAGAAAATGTGTCAAAAGACTCATCCACAGGGGGCTTATTGGAATCTGAAAGTCCTTTTTAACAAAGGGACCCCCAGGTCCCGGCCCCCCCATGCAAATGGGTATCAGGTACATTGTACCCCTACTCATTCAACAAAAAGTGTCAAAATGACAGTAGACAGTTTGGGACAATTCATTTATTAAAATAAAAAATAAAAAAATCCTGCAATGTCCATTCATCTTTGATCACAGCGAAGGGGTCTTCCAGATTTTGATAATTCCCCCACCGGCAGACTCCCACAACCACCAGGCAAGGGTTGTGGGGTTGAGGCCCTTGTCTTCATCAACATGGGCACAAGGTGCTCTGGGGGCGACTCCAAAGCATCCTCCCCATGTTGAGGGCATGTGACCTGGCACGGTTCAGGGGGTCACTCTCTTGTCTCTCTTTTCCTGCAGCCTGCCAGGTTTCATGCTCGGATAAGGGGCTGGTATGGATTTTGAGGGGACCCCTACAACATTTTTTTATTTTGGCTCAGGGTTCCCCTTAAAATCCCCTGAAGTGCCTGGTATGGATTTTGGACATTTTTTTGGTGCTCACATAAGGGTCTTGTGACAGAACCCACTGCCACTGTGTGTTTTGGAAGGGACTGTGGGCGGGCCTGTTACCCACAGATTATGGCCCAGAATACTGGAGATACTGGAGACCTGAAGACAAGCTGGCATTGAGATAATGTCATGTAATGCTACAGCCCTTCTCCCCCACCCCCCCCCCCTTGTTGCTGTGTCTAATTGTCTTGGTTCATTGCACATAGACAATGGTCTGGACTGGAGACGTCTCTCCGCAGGGGATGTGTATTGAGAGGCTGCCTGCTTACCATAATCTCATTATGTTTATCTGTAGCCTGTTTCAATGTACAAATGTTCAGTTCCCATTGGTTGTTCCTTGTCCCCTACCCCCTCCCCTCTTTGACAAGGCTAAGGGGAGTGTCCCTAACTGTGTGTAAAACTGTATGTCTTGGATTTAATAAACAGTTTGTGCTCTGCATGTTTAACCCTCAACACCTGTGTGGATTGTCTCGTGATTGAGGGGTTAAGGGCTGGTTATGGCGAATCTACAGGCTGCGGGTGCGTTTGGAGGACAGGAGACCCAGGTCTGGCGGATGTACTCACCTGGGGTATCTGAGATCCATCACAGGACCATAGGTTACACAGCGCAATTGCTTACTTGCCCCGGCGTAACGAGTGCTCCTGATTCAGGAACCTTGTTACGCCGACTGCAGCCTAAGATCTGCGCAGCATAAGGCTCTTATGCCCGCATATCTTAGGCTGCATTCTTGCGGTGGCCGCTAGGTGGCGTTCCCGTTGTGCTCAGTGTATAGTATGCAAATTGCATACTAACACCAATTCACAACGTTGCGTGAGCCCTGCGTACGCAATTTACGTCGTTTACGTACGGCGGTTTTTGCGCAAGGCTGCTATTAGCAGGGGCAGCCCATGTTACGTATACCCATCGTTCCCGCATCGCAAAATTTGAATTTTACGTAGTTTGCGTAAGTGAATCGTGAATGGCGCTGAACGCCATTCACGTTCACTTTGAAGCAAATGACGTCCTTGCGACGTCATTTGCCGCAATGCACGTCGGGAAAGTTTCCCGACGGAGCATGCGCTCTACGATCGGCGCGGGAACGCACCTAGTTTAAATGATTCCCGCCCCCTACGGGATCATTTAAATTGCGTGCTCTTGCGCCGGGCATTTTGCCAGCGCACTCCCCGCGCAATTTACGGAGCTTATGCTCCTTGAATCAAGGGCAGCGGAGCAAATTTGTGGGGGTGCAGGGCAAAAACGTTGCCCTGCGTCTCCGTAAATAATGCGCAATTCTACCTGAATCTGGGCCAATGTATGCAGAATACCATCTCTGAATGCACATCACATCAAAGCAGATGGGCTACAGCAGCAGAGGACCACACCAGATGCCTCTCCTGTCAGCTAAGAACAGGAAACTGAGGCTACAATTGGCACAGGCTCACCAAACCTGGACAATAGAAGATTGGAAAAATGTTGCCTGGTCTGATGAGACTTGATTTCAACTGCGACAGTCAGATGGTAGGGTCAGAATTTGGTGTAAACAACATGAAAGCATTATATCCATCCTGCCTTGTAATACGGGTCAGGCTAACGGTGGTGGTGTAATTTTATTGGCACACTTGGCCCCCTTAGTACCAATTGAGCATCTTTTAAATGTCACGGCCTTCCTGAGTATTGTTTACCGACCATGTCCATCTCTTTATGACTACAGTGTACCCATCTTCTGATGGCTACTTCCAGCAGGATGATACACCATGTCACAAAGCTCAAATCATCTCACACTGACAATAAGTTCACTGTACTCTAATGGCCTCCACAGTCACCGGATCGAAATCCAAAAGAGCATCTTTGTGTAGCGCCCCCTTACTTTCAGTATGGGCACTACGCTTAAGTTAGTGGCGAATGGGAGAGTTAGTTTGCTCCCATTCACAATTTACTAAATTGGGACTTTCTGTCATTCCAGAATTGTCCACTGGGTCAGTCTGTACTCCAGGGATGCGGTGCCATCCCTGGCCAGCAGTTGGCACCAGAGGGGTTCTGGCAGAGCAAGTTTTCCCCAGCAGCCAATCAGAGGAGTTTTTTCCTCGCGGGGCATGCTGGGGGAGAGTATATCTGTGACAGGTGTCATGTGCTCAAAAATCGTTGCGGGGTCCCGGTTCCAGGTGCGGCATCCACCTTCAGGGTGCACGCATCAATGGACCCCGCCAGCGCGGCCCACCAGGCCAAATTTGCAGGCTACACAGAACCTCATCCAGAGGTGAAAAGGGACTCCAGTGACTTACTGGACCTCCGGTTCTATTGAGAGGATCCCAGGCTGGGTGCCGTTCGATTGGGGGGGGTCGGCTTGAGGAGAACCCGGAGGCAGGTTGTCCAACAGGGCTTGAACGAACCAATCTGGGATCTGGTGACCGGAATGCTGACAGGTACGCTTTGCTGTCATCTGGTGACCTATTCTAAAACTTACTGGGAGGATTCTCTCCATTCAGCTCACTTAAAGTAATTGGCCTGTGGCAGAGGCCCTAGAGCCAGGTCTGTGAGAGAGATTTGTTCCTCCCAGCAATCCAAAGTGACACCTCGGCTGCCAGGCTTGTGAGAGGGGTCTGTCCGGGGGCACTTCACCCACTCAGAAAGAGTGGCGACGAATCACAATTAATTGGCGACTAATTGTAGTTGATGTTGGCCGTGTTGGCCTGGAAATAAAGCATTGGAAAACCCTTTATTCACTGTCTGGACCTTCACTCACTACTTTGTTTCTACAACTGCACCCCTGGACCACATCAAGGTAACTTAATATGCCGATCCCAACAACAAACCAGCGGCTCCTTCGGGGGTAGCGCTACATTTGGGATGTGGTGGAACAGGAGATTCACATCATGGGTGTGCAGCCGACAAATCTGCAGCAACTGCGTGATGCTATCATGTCAATATGGACCAAAATCTCTGAGGAATGTTTCCAAACACCTTGTTGAATCTATGCCCTGAAAAATTAAGGCGTTTCTGAAGGCAAAAGGGCTCTAACCCGTCACTAGCAAGGTGTACCTAATAAAGTGGCCAGTGAGCGTATGCTGTTCACGTTGGAAGTGAAGTTGAACTTTGAAAGAGGATTATCCCCAGACTTTAGTCAATGTGGAGAGCTGTCACTTTGCAAATAATACTCCATCACACGCAAACAAAAATAAGGAGAAAAAAAGCTTGCATGTAATTGGATGATGGAAGTCAGTAGAGCTTCACCTCACTCACTAAGCTGTGTGGAAAGTTCCCTTGCAAAGTGCATACATGATTGCAACAATACATATATGTGATCAAAATGCGTTGGTCACTGATTCGGTTGGATCATAACACATAATAACCTAATGATAAGCGTTAGGAGCTGACTTGTATGTAGATTTGAATAGGACAATACATTTTTGATGCACAATTAGCAAAAATCAGACACATGATTGTAGTATAAAAATTGCATCCTAAATGCTTGATCTTTTTGTGGCGTATATTCCACTTCCTCAGGAGCAGATATATAAACAACATTGTAGTCTCATAGTTAAACAAAAATAATAAGGGAAGGGGAAGGAGGGAAGGATGAATCCATCCCAATGAAAAAAAATACCCCTCCCTAATATGCTCACAACTCAGCTGTAAGTACATCATGTTGTGTTATGGACAACGGGCCGCTAGGGGACGTCTGCACCGGGAAATGCATCAAGCTTTTAGGATGCATTTTTTATACTACAATCATTTGTCTGATTTTTGCCAATTCTGTATCAAAAAATGTATTGTCCTAAATCTACATACAAGTCAGCTCTTAAAGTGGATGTAAACCCACTCTCATCCTTTCTAATCTCCTGCCATAGTTCTGATCTATAAGGATATACAAGCCCCCTGCATGTATCCTTACCTGTCAAATGTCTCCCCTCTGTCTGTTATAAGAACTGAAAAACTGCAGATTCTGTGGGTGGGCCTGTTGTCTGGAGCTCTGTGGGTGGAGTCGTGATGTCAGTAGACTCCCCGCCCACCTCTACACTCCCCTTGTCAACATGCATTTATTCCTATGTATTCCTTACACTAAATTCTGCTATGATCACTAACATCCAGGTCAAAATCCAGAAAAGGACTTCAGAAAAGGAGTGGGGGTGGGAATTAAAAAATAATGCTTGTCTCCAGGCTAGTGCATGAGATATGTAAATAACCTGTCAGGCCTTGTACACACAAACAAGTTTCTCGGCAAAAACCAGCAAGAAGCGGATCTCGTCGGGCCAAAATGAGAACATGTTCATTATTTCCTTGAAGGGAATGGGAAAATTTGGCTCGCCGAGATCCTCGGCGGCTTCACAAGGAACTCGACGAGCAAAACGATGTGTTTCGCCCGTCGAGTTTCTCGGACGTGTGTACGAGGCTTGACTCACAGCAAGGGGGCCGGGACGGACTAAGGTTTTTCTCTGTAAGTCCGTTTTATTTCACTGAACAATAAAAGAGGATTGCTCAGAGCTGGAATAACTATGTGTGGCAAGACTGGGCACAGATGATAGGAAATCTTATACTGTACATTGTGACATAAAAAAAAATAAAAAAAAATTCGGGTTTACATCCACTTTATCATTAGGTTAATTATGCATTATGATCAAACTCATTTTTATCACATGTATGTATTGTTGCAATCATGTATGCCTTGTTACCTGTTGATGGAGCTTTTTAATGAAATCCACTCTCAATATCAATATATATTTTTCATATTGTATTGTGCTATGAGTCCACCTGTGTATATACACATGAAATAGTCATACATTAAATGTTTCCAGCTGTTCGCACGCACCTCATTTAAAGTCCCAATCTCTTTTTCTTCCTTAACAATGATAAGGTTGGAGGCAAAGTGCCATAGATTGCCATGTGCCTCATTTAACCATTTGAGCACCGGGCCATCGTCAAATGACGGCTTCACGGTGACTCTGAATATTCAACAGGACGTCTTTTGACGTCCTGTATTCCTCCGGCCACTGGGGGGCGTGCGAGCTCCACGTCAGAGCTCCACGTCCTGTCAGGGGACAGAGGAGACCAATCTGTGTCTCTTGTACATAGGGACATAGATCGGTCACCTCCCCCAGTCACCCCCCTTCCCCCACAGTTAGAACACAATACAGGTAGACATATTAACCCCTCCCTCACCCCCTAGTGTTAACCCCTTGAATGCCAGTCACATTTATACAGTAATTAGTGCATATTTATCGCATTAATCGCTGTATAAATGTGAATGGCGACAAAAATGTGTCAAAGGTGTCCGATGTGTTCGCCGCAATGTCACGGTGACAGTAAAAAAATCGCAAATCGCCGCCAATACTAGTAAAAAAATTAATAAAATAAAAATTCCATAAATCTATCACCTATTTTGTAAACGCTATAACTTTTGCGCAAACCAATCAATATATGATCATTGCGATTTTTTTTTACCAAAAATATGTAGAAGAATACATATCGGCCTAAACTGAGGGAAAAAAAAGTTTTTAAAAAAAAAATTGTGATATTTATTAAATAAAAAAGTAAAAAATATTGTGTTTTTTTTTTAAATTGTCACTCTTCTTTTGTTTATAGCGCAAAAAAAAAAAAAACGCAGAGGTGATCAAATACCACCAAAAGAAAGCTCTATTTGTGGGAACAAAATGATAAAAAAATTGTTTGGGTACAGTGTAGCACGACCGCGCAATTGTCATTCAAAGTGCGACAGTGCTGAAAGCTGAAAATTGGCTTTGGCAGGAAGGTGCGTAAGTGCCCGGTATGGAAGTGGTTAAAGTCCCACAACCTCCTGCTTTTCGAATGACTATCAACACAAGTAACTGCACAGATGTGGGATTTGCGATAGCCCTTCACTTCACTGAAAACGATATCCTATCCTTGAAAGTCCATGTAGTGTACAAACCACATCAATGCCATTGCACAGCATTCAGCAGCATCCAGAACAAAGCAATGAGACTTCCTAAAGACTATATGAGTGACCAAGTAAGTAATTTTGCAGCCAAGGGATGTGATATGTAAATTCCATAAATATTCAGTGAAAGAAACTATGAGGATTGCACGAAATACACCCCTGATCGAATATGAAGGAATGCAAATTTCTCTGTGGGTGCAAATACCTGTCTTAGACAGGTATCTGTACCCCCCTCCCCCCTGAAAGGTGTCAAATGTGACACTGGAGGGGGGGAGGGTTCCGATGAGCGGAAGTTCCACTTTAGAGTGGAGTTCCGCTTTAAGAGAGTCTAGAAAGTCAATGGTAAAATAGGTGATGGCTAGCTCATTAAAAATTATGACATACAATGTAAGGGGACTAAATTCACCCCAGAAAAGGGGCCGTCTATGGCAGGAGATGCGTCATTTGTCTGCGGATATTATCTATATGCAGGAGACGCACCTCATGTCAGCATCTGTACCCAAGCTACCATTGTCCCCCTATAATCAATGGTTTCATGCATTCACACCCATTGCAAGGGCAAGGAGCGTAGCGATAGCTTTTGGAAAAATGTGTCCTATAATTTCTACAGCAGTACAAAAGGATCCAGAAGGAAGGTTTTTGTTTATTAAGGGAATGTTATATGGACAGTGCTATACATTTGCTTCTATTTACGCCCCAAACACGTGTACAGTAGAATTTTTTGTGAAAACTATGGGGAAGCTGGACAAGTTTGGGGAGGGATTTGTGATCTTAGGAGGGGATTTTAACATTATTATGGACCCCAAACTAGATACAACTGCAGGGAAAACAGCACTATCATTTAAAGCCCTCAAACATGTGAAAAAACTGCTACGAGCTCGCAACTTGGTGGAAAGTTGGCGGCATTAAATGAAGGGTGGAGAGATTATAGTTATTACTCAAAGACACACAAAGTATATTCCAGATTGGATCTATTTCTGATGGACCAATATTATCTGGAATATGTGAATGCTGTTACAATTGAGTCAATAACAATATATGACCACGCACCAGTGGTGATGACATTTTGCCGGTATCTGCATCATTGGGAGCGGACATGAGGATTAAACAAGCTGCTGTTAGATGAAAAACAGATAGCGGTGGATATATGACATAAAATGATAGAATATTTTGAAATAAATACATTGGGGGGAGGTATCAGAGCAAACGATATGGGAGGCCCACAAGGCGGTCATCAGGGGGGGGGGGGGGGGACTTATAGCACACGGATCTTAAGTCAAAAGAGGGAAAAAAGAAGGAGCTGGAAGACATCTTAGGAAATATACATGAACTCGAAACCAAACATAAAAATAGTTTAGAACCTGGGGATGCAAAGTAGCTGGAAATACTACAAAACTTTCCACGTACTTGGACAGAAGGGTTAAAGAAAAGTACAGATTTTTCGCACACAAATCTTATGCGCATGAGAACAAATGTGGAAAATTACTGGCTAGACAATTAAAAAAACAACAGTAACTCTCCCATGTACATAACATCTGTGTGAATTACAAACAAGTAACGGATACAAAATCTATAGCTATGGAATTTCTAAGCTTCTATAGGTCCCCTATATAATATCCAACCAACATTGTCGAGAATAGAATAAGAGGGCCAGATAGAGAGGATAAGAGAATATATTGAGGAGTCCGCACTAACATCTCTCTCTTTGAGAGAGGTGGAAAAAATGGAAGAACAGATAACTTTAGAAGAAATAAAAAAAGCAATTGAAGAATTATTGATAGGGAAAAGTCCGGGACCAGATGGTCTAACAAATGTGTATTATAAGAAATATAATGATATCCTGTCCATACCATTATGTGATTATTTTAATAAAATCTAAGCAACTAACCCATTACCCCCAGAAGCAGTATTGGCTTATGTGACAGTTATAACAAAACATGGAAAAAATCCCCAATACCGCACAAATTATAGATCTATCTCCCGCCTTAATTCAGATACTAAACTACTAGCAAAGATACTGGCGAGTAGACTACAGGATAAAATAACACAGCTGGTGCATTTTGATCAGACAGGGTTTGTGAAGGGATGGGAAACTAAAGATAATACCATACAAGCCCTTCACGTACTCCATTGGATGCAGAATGGACCTAATAAGATGCCAAGAGTAGTAATATCAATGGACGCCGAAAAAGCATTTCATAGAGTAAATTGGATATTTATGAGAGAAGTATTAAAAGAAATAGGTATGGGAGAACAGATGATGTGATGGGTATCAGCACTATATACCAGACCAAGAGCAAAGATTAAGGTTAATGGGACCTTATCGGAGGTTTTGATATACGGAATGGCACAAGACAAGGCTACCCCTATCCCATATATTATTCGCCCTTGTTCTGGAACCTTTGTTATGCAAAATAAGGGAGAATGACAGAATAAGACGAGTTGAAATTGGCTCTAGACAGCATAAAGTGTCAGCATATGCAGACGACTTAATATTTTTTCTCTCCAAACCACAGAAATCTATAGAGGCTTTGATGCAGGAACTGATGAGATATGGAAAACTATCGAATTTTAAAATAAATACAGAAAAATCTGTAATACTACCTAGCCATGTGCCAAAACCATTAATTACATCTTTGAAAAATAGCCACCCGTTTATATTGAATAAAGAATCAATATTCTATTTAGGAGTCTATATTGCTGCAGATATAAAGCTTATATATGAACGTAACTATAGCTCTCTAGCTGCAGAAATAATAGAGGACTTGAATAGATGGAAAGGACACACATCAACATGGATGGGCAGAATAAACACTCTTAAGATGAATGTAATACCTAGATTAATTTATGTCCTATATACAGTCCTTATACCGCTCCCCAAAACATTCTTTAAAAAGATACGTAAAGCATTCTTGTCCTTCATAAGGAAGGATGGAAATGCTAGAATAGCGTATAACATTCTACGCAGTAGTAAGGAGGAGGGGGGGCTAGGGTTACCAGACATTGCACTGTATTACAGAGCAATGTCTTTGGTACGTATACTAAATTGGTGTCAAGATTCTGAGAATAAAGCATGGGTTTCGAAAAACATGGCAGGAAGAAATCTAGAAGGAGCACCATGGATATCATCTAAGGCAGGGGTGGCCAACAAGTGGCCCGGGGGCCACATGTGGCCCGCGGAGCTCTCTGATGTGGCCAGCTACCTCCTTCTCTGGAATGGAGGGTTGGTAAGCCCAGATCGCAGGTTGCCGACCAGCCATACCACAGCATCAGTGTTTTTAAATGAAGCTGGTGGTAGAGGAAGAAAGTGGCTGCAGAGCAGAGCCCCATAAGCCGATGCTTCCTCTACAGTGCCGGCCCCATTAGGAGGATTTCCATGGTTCCCCCTGAGGAAGAAAAGGGAGTGTTAGGCCCGTGGGAATCAGATGGGAATACTGTGTGTCTCAGGTACACCCCACTGGGAATACTTATCTCCCAAGCGGAATTGATGTCATCTCAATGGGAGATGGCAATGGCGGGGTGGAGATATTATCAAATCCGAGACTTCTTTAAAAAATTAGAACCCCAATTAAGGACTGTAGACTCTCTAACCACGTTTGAAAAATGTGTATAAAGATGTCAAAACCCAATCACCTATTATCCCAAATGTATAGGTTAATACTTAGTGGACAAGATTCCTCAACCCCATATTTTATTAAAGAATGGGAAAAGGAGCTAAGCTGTACATTTACAGCATCACAAATAAAAAAACTTATGGGAAGTAACACACTCATTGTCAGTAAGCTCATCTATCCAGGAGATGTCATATAAGTTCCTAGCTAGGTGGTATCGGACCCCTGCGCGAATAGCGTAAATATACTCATCTGCAAGTAATGGCTGTTGGAGGGGCTGTAAAGAAAAGGGCACCTTCCTCCACATTTGGTGGAACTGCCCAAAGATTAGAGTATTTTTGGAAGAAATAGCCCCATTGATAAAGAGGATGTCTAAGAAACCCATAGAGTTAACACCATTGCACTTTTTGTTCCATGGTCTATGGGATCTATAAATCGTATAAAAATAGCATCACACCACATTTATTAAACGCTGCCAAGAAGTTGATCCCCAGATATTGGAAGCAGGTTACATGCCCTACCTTAGCAGAATAAAGGGGAGAAGTATATGGAATAATGGAGGCAGAAAGATGGGTACACGGAACTAGAAACCAACAGAAGAAATGTAAAAAAATATGGGTAGAATAGGAAAAATGCGCTCAAGAATTAAATGCCTGACTTTGTTGAATATCTAAATACCGCTTAAGAGATACCTGAAATGAGGAGGAGGGATGAGGAATGGACCACAACATTTTTAACATAATGTATAGAATAAAGTGTCACGTGTTGATGCAGAAGGAATTACCCCCCTGTCTCACCAACCCTTTTTTTCCTCTCTCTCTTCTTCATCCCTCCTCAATGAAGGGTCGGAAGATGAAAGGAAAGACACGTTAATAACCTTAATATAAAGCACATTGAGTATTAGTAAACACAAACAAACACAAAAGGAAAAACTGGCAGATACATATCAACGCGATAAACTGAAAATTCTCACGAGCACAACAGTTGGAGGGAATAATTTTAGGGACATTTTTCCACCCCCCCCCCTCCCTTTCACGATACAAACACATAGTTAATCATTATAAAACACAAGCAGGTTCTTATTCTACTTCATCCCAGCATTTATACTTTTCACATTCCTCCTTCCCATCCCTTTTACCATTCTTATTTAAACCCCTTATCCTTTCATCAGTGAGGAGAGAGAGAGGGAGGGACGAAGACATATTTTCCCCCGTTCCTCTTTCTTCGCTGCCCCCCCTTTTTTTGTTAGGGGTAACATGGGGGGCATCAGGGGGGCCATCCCTCATAATTTAAACACGCATGTTATGGATTGTATATGTTATTGTAATTTTTTTATTTATTTTCAAATAAAGATGAATTAAAAAAAAAAAAAAATTTGCAGCTTTAGCAACAATATCTATATAATGGTTGCATCCAATTAAATTTTTAGGTGTAATAAGAAAAAAAAACAGTTTTTAATACATAAATATAATTTTTCGCGTTTCACCTGTAGGTGCTAGAATAGAATATAGTTTTTGGGTCTTTCTGCTTACCAGGAAGGCTGCCAGGTAAATTTAGATGCCATCTGCCTACCAGATGGGCCTGCTCATGGAGCTCAGATGCTGCTCATGCTGCTCATGTTGTCTGAATGTTTCACACTGGTCCAATAGGACGAGGCTTATTGGACAGTGGGAGGAAACCTGACAAATGAGGGCATAGGCATAGTTACAGCCCTGGCCATTGCAGAGGAAAATGCCTCAATGAATGCTGGTTGACTATATATGCCAAGGGCACATGTTCTTGCGGTCTTCGGCTGGCGAGCAGGGTCCTGGAGGGAGGGAGTGACTGCCCCTCTGCACAGGTTGCCATGCGGCCTCAGGTGGTTGACCTAAGGGCTTGAATCTGAGCAAAGCTGCAACCCAGATGTCCTGCAGAGCTGACTGGATGGGAGACACAAGGAAGGATCAGTTTCTGCCTACTGTGAGTACAGATCAGTGTCATGGGGCCTGTCCTGTGAGGGCCCTCCCTTCAGCTAGTAGGGTCAGTGGATGGATGTCAGCCAACGTGGATGCTAGTGAGTGTCATGAAGATAAAACAGATTCATCAAGTCTGCTGCCAGAGCAATCAAAGGACTTACTTCTCCAATACAAGTGCAGTATGTAGAGTTTGCTATCATATTCAGCCTGATGAGGCCAAGTGAGCGTTGTCTTCACCTGTAATTAGTTCCAGTTGGAGTATCCCACTATTTCCTTCTCCCATCCAAGTTCCAACAATAAATACAAAAAAACAAACCCCTGGATTGATTATTGGATAACAAGTGGATGAGAGTACAGTGATCATGTGAAGACCCCTAGTAACTGTCTGCAAGATAATAGAGAGGGAGGCCCAGGGAAGTTCACACACAGCAATCCCTATGGGGCAGTGCTACACACTGAAAATATTTACAGGAACTCACAAAATTGTACAAGTAGAAATATACTGTAATTCTAAAAAGGTTAGTGGTACTCACCACCAGAGAAACACCTTGGATATTTCATTGCTCCATCATAACATGAAGCTATTAGGGATCCTTGGCGTTTAAAATTTGCTTTGCATTTTAGATTCAGATCTGTGCCATGTTCAAGTATCTCCGGAGTCCTCTCTGTTGGCACAAATTCAATGTGATTTCTCTCCAAACTGCTGGAATCAATTGTGCAAGGCTCTGCAATATATCAATCAAATCCTATTATAATAAAGTTGTGGTATTAGCGTTATGGTGTTGACTACAAAAGTAATTTGTGACACTTACTGAGGCATTGTGGAAGTTCATCCCATTTACCATTTTCACATTTTACATTTATGTTTCCACTGAGCACAAATGTGTTTTCACATTTAAAATTCGCTGAAGACCCAGATTCATAACCATCTTGTTTTTTAGGAGAAAGTATCGCATTTGAAATGTCAGGAGGAGGACATGACCCTAGAAAATGATTATAGAACATTATATAGATTATACTCAGAAATCGCTATGAACTTGTAATGGTTCTAATAAACAAACAAAAACAGTAGCCAGAACAACCAGAGCCAAATCATAACAAAGTTAACAGAACAGTGACCACAAAGCAGGGAAAATATGGAACAGTTTGAATAGACATGGAAAATACATAAAATATCACAGTTTAGGTATGTGGAACATTCCCAGAAATCATTGGGAAACTTGGGAATATTACTCATTTAAGTTTTGCTCTTGGTGATTGCAAAGACATACAGGCATTTTCATAGCAAAAGTACACCACAAGTTCAACAGATTGGCACTGAAGCTGGCTATGTGGGTAGACAATGTGCATGAGTGAAACTGGCCTACTTTCTGGCACATTTTGCCAATAGACAAAATGCATGGGGAGAGTGAAATGATTGGAGGTTTTAGGTGGTTTAATGCAGAACTCCAGAACTGCATTTTCCGGACTCTTCCGAAGTCTCAAGAATCTAGAGGTTTCTTTTTGGGAGTTTTATTGAACAGGAAGTTGGATAGGGATGGGGAGCATGGGATACCCCAAACTGTAGAACTTGAGGACTTGCTAGGCTTTCGGCTGCTCTGTACAAAAATACAGGCTGCATTGAACCACCTTAGGCTGCACTGTACTGTCTCATTGCTGATTTGCACAACTCATGGCTGTATTACACAGCTTCTGGCTGCACTGCACTGGCTTTTAAGGGAAAGCACAGTCACTTCTCCTCTGTGTAGCTTCCTCACACCTGGTCTTCTGGCTCTATCCAGGCTCTAATCCAGGCTCTCTCTCTGGTGTCTTTTAGTTAGCTGACCTGCAGCTGGGACCTTAATATCTTCAAAAAGGGTCTCCTTAGGCTTCTCCTATGTCTCTCTGCCACAGGGGCCAGCCACCCCAGCCACCAGAAAAGGGTTCTCCTCTAGAAGGCTGGACCCTAAAACTCTGCACACTGCTGCCAGGCTTCTAGAAATCTCCAGAAGGGCGGCGTGTCTGACAACCGGTATGTGAGAAGCTTTTCCTCGCTGCTCCGGACCACACAGAGATCCTTACAGTATCCTATCCAGCCTTGGGAATCCTTTTTTGCCCTGTTACTGCTCCAGAAGCTGCTGCGGAATTGTGAGACCCCTGACCATGCTGAAATTCGGCCCAATTCCACCTACAACACTCACTGAATGACTCGCTTGCTATGCCCATGCGGCAATTCAAGATGGCACTGAGAACATGCAGAAGGCTCCTTGTTCCTCCGTCGATGCTGTACCTGCCTGGGCTGAGGGAGAGGTGGACTGGCTGGATGCCACTGATCCCCTGGCAAACCTAACTGTCTCCAAATCTGCTGAGTTTGTGGAGGAAAACTCAAGGACACAGACAGGAGAGCCGACCCTGTCACAGATCATGTCAGCCAAAAAACAGTGCCAGGCCTCACTCTCTATGCAGATAGATACTCTGCGGTAGACATGTGCAATTAGTTTAGTTTCTAATGAGTTTTTGAACGAAAATTCGTTAATTCCGAATTTTCGTATTAACACATTTTTTATTTCCGAATTTTCGGACTTCCGAAAATTTCGAATTTCCGGATTTACGAAAATTCGAATTTCCGAATTTTTTAATTTCCGAAGTTCCAAATTTTTAATTTCCGAATTTTCGTATTTCCGAATTTCGGATTTTCGGAAATACGAAATGTTTTAGTTTTTTAAATTGTAGAAATTCCGAATTTTCGTATTTCCGAATTTCGGAAATTCAGATTTTTTTAACTATTATTTCATTTTTTTGTAATTTTCGAAATTTCGAATTTTTCATTTTCGAAATTTCGAATTTTTCAATTTTCGAAATTTCGAATTTTTCAATTTTCGAAATTTCGAATTTTTCAATTTTCGAAATTTCGAATTTTTCAATTTTCGAAATTTCGAATTTTTCAATTTTCGAAATTTCGAATTTTTCAATTTTCGAAATTTCGAATTTTTCATTTTTTGAATTTTCAAATTTAGAATATTCAAATTTTTTATTTCTCGAATTTTCAAATTTCGAATTTTTAAATTTTCGAATTTTCGATTATTTTATTTTTCGAATTGTTCAATTTCGAATTTTTCCATTTCGAATTTTTAATTTTCGAATTTTCGAATAGTTCATTTTCGAACTTTCAAATTTCGAATTTTTCAACTTTCAATTTTTGAATTTTTCAACTTTCAATTTTTGAATTTTTCATTTTCGATTTTCGAAATTTTCGAATTTTCGAATTTTTTACTTTCGAATTTTCGAATTTTTCAATTTTCGAAATTTCGAATTTTTCATTTTCAAATTTTTTACTTTCGAATTTCCGAAATTTTCAATTTTTGAATTTTTTGAAATTTCGAATTTTCGAATTTTTAATTTTCGAAATGTCGAATTTTTAATTTTCGAAATGTCGAATTTTTAATTTTCGAATTTTCGGAATTTCGAATTTTTAATTTTCGAATTTTCGAATTTTTAAATTTCGAATTTTCCATTTTCGAAATTTCGAATTTTCGATTTTTTTTATTTTTCGAATTTACGAATTTTCGAAAATTTGAAAATTCGAAAATTAAAAAAAAATCTGAATTTTCGAATTTTAGAAATTCCGAAATCCCGAATTTTAGAATTAAAATTTTTTCGTACTTCCGAATTTTTTCATTTCCGAATTTTTTGAATTTACGAATTTACGGAAAAAAAAATTTTTCATTTTCGTTTCATTGTTTTTTTTTGGAAATTTCTTTTTTTCCGTTTTATTCGTTTTTTGCTTTTTCAGAAATCCGAAAATTAGGAATTCCGAATTTTCGAAATTTCCTGAATTTACGAATTTACGAATAAAACGGAAAAAAAATATTTTTCGATTTTCCCCAATTTACGAATTTACGAAAAAAAAACAAATGAAACATAAACGAAAAAAAACGATTTTTTTGGCAGTGCACATGTCTACTCTGCGGGTAGACTTTTCCCTACTGAAGGATAGTGTGCATAAAAAGTAACCGCCATTGCGTTGCTAACACAGAATAGTGCATTGGAAGATGTCCTGAACCCCCTGATGGTGACTGTCCATGAGGTTGCGGTGGACCACAAGTCCCAGGTAGCCAAACTGGGAGATATTGAAGACTTCAGAGGTAAAGAAGTCATTCCACAACTTGCCTGGCTTACTTTACAACATTAATCCTATCCTATTTCTCCTGACTTTTCTCCGGCTACCCAGAAACAACATGCTGAGTTTCAGAGTGTGAAGCAAAGGATTAAGAGATTGAAATCTTCCGTACAGTGTGCTGTATCCTGCAAGACTTTAGGTTGTGCATAAGGGGAAAATGCAATTATTCACTTCACCAAAGGTGGCTAACCACTGGCTGGAATCCCTGGGATGAAGGAATAGTGAAATGTCTGTACAACACCACCAAACAATAGTATTCTCCACAAACAAGTTACAGTGATGTCTTCTGATATCTTCAAAGCTGTAGATAAACGTGTCTTCAAAAAGTGCTTTTCTTCCACCAGCCCCATGGCAAACATCCTACTCACCAAAGGAATAATAGGTTTATTACATAAAAGCTAAGATTGCACCTACAGGAAAGTAGAAGTGCAATCCTAGCTTTTATGTAATAAACCTTTTAACGTTACTGCACTATGAGGAGCTTCTTTCTTCCTTCTTGATATATGCAATCATACCTACCTGATGGTCATGCTATACTATTGTTTGGTAGTGGTGTGCGTACATTTCACTATTACAAATGTGTGTGTGTGTGTATATATATGTGTCCATTTTAGCGCGGTATGAAATCACAGTTGTTTTCCTTTTTATCACTAATGCCGCGTACATACGATCATTTTTCAGTATGAAAAAAAACGTTGTTTTTCAGCATGTCCAAAAAACGACATTTTCCCAACTTCATCATTAAAACGACGTTGCCTACACACCATTGTTTTAAAAAAATTATCTAGCAAAGTGCGGTGACGTACAACACGTACAACGGCACTATAATTGGGAAGTTCCATTCGCCTTTGGGCTGCTTTAGCTGATTCTGTGTTAGTAAAAGACAATTCGCGCTTTTCTGTCTGTTACAGCGTGATGAATGTGCTTACTCCATTATGAATGGTAGTTTTACCAGAACGAGCACTCCCGTCTCATAACTTGCTTCTGAGCATGCGTGGGTTTTTTACATCGTTTTAGCCCACACACGATAATTTTTTACAACCCGAAAAACGACATAGTTTAAAACGACGTTAAAAAATGCAGCATGTTCGAATTTTTTTTTGTCGTTTTCCAGAACCTGAAAAATTATGTGTAGCCCACACACGATAATTTTAAATTACGTTTTTGAAAAACAACGTTTTTTTCATGCCGAAAAATGATCGTGTGTACGCGGCATTAGGCCTTAGAGCTTTAGGGCTCTTTCACATGGGCGGCCCGTTCAGGTCCGCATGCCAGTTTTTTAGGCGGACCTGAACGGGCTCTCCATGCTCCTC
This sequence comes from Rana temporaria, assembly GCF_905171775.1. Taxonomy (NCBI): domain Eukaryota; kingdom Metazoa; phylum Chordata; class Amphibia; order Anura; family Ranidae; genus Rana; species Rana temporaria. The sequence goes on along the minus strand of NC_053495.1, from coordinate 110,662,816 downwards.
TATGGAGCCGCGGATGTCAGCGGTGACGCCAAAGTGTGACGGAGGAAAAACCTACTTTTCCATCCGTCTGGCGGATCGGATCGGGTGAACACGGACAGACGGTCCGTGTTCATCTGATCCCCCCAGAGAAAAGACAGGGCGGTCCCTGCACAGTGTGCGAGATCCGCCGGCTCAGCGGGGATCAACGGAGCGATCCCTGCTGAGCAAGCGGAGGTTCACGGGGTGGATCATTACTGATCAGCCCCGTGTGAAAGGGGCCTAACTACCAGCTGCTTTATTTATATTTATATTTGTTATATTGCACTATATGTACATTATAATTTCTTTATTTGCACTATTATTTGAATATTACATTTCCAGGGTGCGCAGGCTGAAGGGGTTGTGTACTAGACATGTGCATTCATTATCGTCCGAATGTATTTTCGTCCGAATTTCTGGGATTTTCATGTTCCTTTTAACAAAACGATAACGAATCTGAAATTCTAAAGATCCGAAATAAAAAAAATGCTTCATTTTCGTATCAATTATATTTTCATATAGTTGCGACAACAGTTCTTTATATGGATAGAAGATTCGACATGACAGTGACAATAGCGATCTGTATCTATCGAACCTGCGGTCGAATGTGCCTAACCTAACTATTAGTCCAAGATGATTCGACAATATCGAGACAAGATTCAAAGAAGCAGCTAAAAACATGCGAGCTGACATTTATGGTCAAATGCTCCGCCCATAGGCTATAGAAGAATTATAATGTTGTTTGACTAGTAATAATAATTAATAATTATAATTATTACCATTCAAACAACATTAGAATTCTACTATAGCTTGTGGGCGGAGGATTAGAGTGGAAATGTACGATCGTGGCATCGTACAGTTTAGCTGCTTCGTCAAATCTTCTTAGAACATCCGACAGACATTATAAGCCTTCAATTGACAGATTTGACCTTAATTTGGATTTTCATACAAATGCATTTTTTTTTTCCGCTCAATCTTAACTTTCTTGGCGACTTTCTCATGGAAGATGGACCCCCATCGTCTCCGTAGAAGTTTTAGCATCATATGCGGATAAATGATTCCTTTTTATAAGTTTTCATGCTAGTCACTTTTTTTTTTATTATCAATTTTAGTAAAAAGTAAGTTGATTTTTAGAAAAAAAAATTAGGGAATACATAAATTGAGCCAACATTACCCCCCTTCCCACCCCCTCGTCCCCCCCACCACGCCATCTCGTGACTCCACTGCCCCTTCTTTACTAATTTAGACCTAATACTACTTAACCTTTCTATAGCTCTCTCAGATTTTCCGCGTAGCCCCTGTTTTTTTTAACTCTTTCCAATTTGCCCATTTGTCCCTGTGATCTACGTTCTCCTCATCAACCCCGTCCTTCCACCCCTCCCTCCTATAAGTATCCTCCACAGACTCCATCCACTCCCACACTTGTGGGCTTTCTGCTTCCCTACACTTTTTAGGTATCAATCGTTTAGCTGCGTTAAGCAGGTGGGGAGTCAGGGATCTTTTATATTCTTTTATGGTCTCTTCCCCCCCATGGAACAAAACTACCCATGGGTCTTCTATTATCTCTTTCTTGATTATTACCTTAATCAGTGACAGAATTTTTTTCCAGTAGATTTTTATTTTCGGACAGTCCCACCACAGGTGGGCCATCGTCCCCTTTACTGCAAACCCTCTCCAACAGTCTGCTGACTGCACTTCTCTGTAGTTGCTGGTTTTATCTGGGGTAGCATACCACCCCGTTAGGCATTTAAAATTCATCTCTGCAGTCCTTACATCTATTGCAGAGGTATGAATCATATTGATAATTCTTGTTGCTGACGTTTTCCCTCTAGGTGCATCCAATTCTCTTTCCCATTTTAAGATGTATTTTGGGATCTCTGACTCTTCCCCTTTCAACAGAAACCTATATATTTTGGAAATATTACCTTTTGAACTATCAGTAGTGCAAAGTTTTTCGATCGGTGTATATTCCTCACATGGGCGCAGGGGTAGCGGTAGGCGCTTAATAAAGAGTGATAGCTGTGTATATCGCCATTCATCTAATTTCATGGATTCTATCTTGGCTTTAATCTCGTGACGTGTCAAAATTTTACCCTTTTGAATTCAGGGCCAAATCCACAAAGACCCGGCGTAACGGCGAAATTCTAATTTAAGTTACACTGCCTTAAAATTTCTACCTAAGTGCCCGATCCACAAAGCACTTACCTAGAAATTTCTGGCAGTGTAACTTAAATTCCGCCGGCGCAAGGCGTTCCTCATTTCATGGGGGCGATTCTCATTTAAATGAGGCGCGCTCCCGCGCCGGCCGTACTGCGCATGCTCGTGAAGTCATTTTCCCAACGTGCATAGCGCAAAATTACGTTACGCCGGGCTTTGTGGATTGCGACGGGTCAATAAAGTTGCGTCGGAAAAAAAAAAGATACGGCGCGAAAAAAAAAATTCAAATTCGAAAAAAAAACGCGTCGCTAGACAGAAGGGTCTGCTTTTACATGGTGTACTAACTTTACACCTTGTAAAAGCAGCCCTAATTTTGCGTATGCAACTTAATACTTACGGAGAAAAAACGAAGCTGAAAAGCTTCGCGGATCTCCGTAAGTGATAATTTGCATACCCGAGGCGGCATTTCGACACAAAATGCCCCCAGCGGCGCCCAATTACACATGCCGGATCTTCTCTCTAACTGTGGAAAACTGATTCTGATTCTGTTCCATAGTTAGGACCAGGGATACGACGGAGTAACAGCAGTTACTCCGTCGTATCTCTTTTGAGGATTTGGCCCTATATCCTTAACCTGAATTCTATTTCTAATCCATTTTCCTCCCACCTCTTTAGTCCCTGGTGCAAAGTATTCATTATCTTTAAGATCCATCAGTGGGGAATTAAATTTCGATTTCAATTGTTTGTGTAATCTATCCCAGACCCGAAGTGCGTTAAATGTAATTTTGTGTGTGGAAGTGTATAAGGTTCTGTATTGTGGTGGGTTCCAAATTATTCTCCCCAATTGTGCCCTTGCAAGTGCGCATTTAATGTTAATCCATCTTTTATCATGATTTTCTTTGGCCCACTCTATTACCCGTGAGAGGACCGTTGCATAGTAATATTTTCTGATGTCTGGGACCGCCAATCCACCCATTTTCTTATTCTGTTTTAGTACTTGAGCAGAGATCCTCTGTTTTTTATTTTTCCAAATGTAGTTCATCAGCAGAGAGTTTATTATTGTAATGTACGTCTGTGGCAATGCTACTGGGACCATTTGAAATCGATATAATATTTTTGGAACTAAGACCATTTCTACAACATTTATCCTTCCGAACCATGAAATTGGTCGGTTGTAAATATTTTTAATTTCTCGTTTAATTTCATTTAACAGGGGAATGTAGTTGACTCTATACATTTTCTTTAGGGAATTTGCTAGTTTTATACCCAGATAGTTTATCTCTTTTTGCCAAGAGAAATTGAACGCCGTTTGGAGGTATCGTTTTTCCTACAAATGCATTTTTAACAGAATTTTTTTTTATAAAAACAAATTTTGGGAGCAACTAAATAAAGTTGGAAGAAACCGAAATTCCAAAACAAAATATTTCAGTGTACCCATTCCCTCTTTTTTTCATTTTTTTTGTAGAACGTGGTAGAAAAAGGGTAGCAGCGTTCTCTGCAGGAACAACCCAAACCATACACCAGGTCCATTCACAGGTGCCTAAAGCTACGACTAAGGCCCCTTTTTACACTGGCGCGGGAGGCGCGGTGGCGGTACAGCGTCGCAAAAAAAATGACGCTATACCATCGGAATTGCCGCGGGATTCGGCCGCTAGCGGTGAGGTATTAACCCCTGCTAGCGGCCAATAAAGGGTTAATACCACCCGCAATGCGCCTCTGCAGAAGGGCATTGCGGGCGGTATTACCGCGGTTTCCCATTATTTTAAATGGGAAGGAGCGGTGAAGGAGCGGTATACATATCGCTCCTCTCACCGCTCCAAAGATGCTGCTTGCAGATTTTTTTCTCTCCTGCCAGTGCATCGCCTCAGTGTGAAAGCCCTCGGGCTTTGACATTGAGAAGGCTGGGCAGGAGTTTTTCAGGCGGTATAGCAGCGCTATTTTTTGTGCTGTACCGCCTGAAAAACTCCTCAGTGTGAAAGGGGCCTAAGGCTATTGTCGAAAAACGCGTCAGTGCTTTTGTTTTACTGTCACTCTGATGTATAAATAAACAACACTTCAAGGATTACAGTTTTGCTGTCTCTTCTTACTATTTGTCTACCTGTAGAAGTCTCGGAGTCTGCTAAATTACCTTTTGCATCTACTAAAGGGTATCCTGGGCCTTAACCTCTCTCCCACAGTTCTGTTTAAGAGATACTAAATCTCTTTGCATTCAAGAAGTGTCTGGCGCCCAGGAATCTGAAGATCCTGGATATCTCCATTGTGTGGACCCTTTCTGTTACTCCTTCAGTACCAGTAATTTAGTGATCCCAGTGACTACCTTTAAAGGGGAACGCTCACGTTAAATGTTAAAGTGATAAATTGCATTTGTGGCCTATTGCCTCACATTTAATTGCCTGGGTCTGTGATTTCAGAATTTGAGAGAAATAGACTGACCGTTAAGTCAGATCAGTTCCCATTTATGCCCGAGTGCATAGGCCACTCTAGATCTATTTACGTTGTTTGACTGTACTATTTTGAAGTCTGCATTTTGAGTTTGATTAACACTATTAAAGACCATAGTTTGCCATTCTTGAATATTGAGTTACCAGATCACTGTTTGTTTGATTGTGGAAAGTCTACTAGTAAAAAAACTTCCTGTTCAATACATTTGTGTCTGTTTTACTGTGTTTGCAAGTACATTGTTTGCTAGGTGTGCCAGAGGGGCTGGGAGTTTCTGCTACTCTACAATAAACTCTCTTAGACCGTACCCCTACAAGCACCAGGATGGACTATGCTGCTGTGATCCAGTGATGTGAGGAAGAAGGCGCCTGCTCAGAGTCAAGCATGGTGATCGAACTCCCTGTGGAGACCCGCCCTGAGGAACAAATCAATCAAGCTGTGAAGACGCTGTCCCCAGACAGGAAGGTGTGGGTGATTGCTGTCAAAATAGATCGTGGGACATTCGCACCTATGCACTGTTAGAGTGGAGACAAGGAGTCCCTGAAAGCTTCTGTGAAGGAATGTAATGAGCATAATGATAAATTAGAAAATGTCTATTCTCTGTGCATCTTTACTATACTATAAAGTCTATATTGCTTTTTCATGTACACCACTGCTGTAATCCTTCCTTACTCAAATCAGCCTCTAATTACACCCCCTCCCACCGAAAAGACTGGAGAAGACAGAAAATGGCGGATACCCTCTTCTCCCACACATCTTTAGGAATGCGGAAGTAAAGACAGATCAGAGGGACAACCAAGCTTGACCATCACATTTTTGTACTCTTCTTGTATTTCAACCAATAAGATGTGCTTTCCAGTTCACATTAACATAATAGTGACATATCATGCTGTGTGTAAAAAGTTTAGTACTGCCTGCAATAAAGCAGAGATAAGGGTGTAGTTCAACTGAGACGGTTGTGTCAGTGAGTTATTCCTAGCCGTGCACGCAAAGTTATCTGAATTCCAGAATTCGGAACAGCAGTAGAATCCATATTAACCCCTTTGTGTTTCACCGACCATCACACTTCAAAGGTGCCAGTGTGCAATTGGCCAACAAAACTGAGCTTTGTATAATCCATCTGAAGGTTCCAGATGAGGGTCCTACCAGCTCCAGTCAAGATTAGTCAACTACTGAAGAAGTTCCCTCCCCGTCACCCCTGGCTATGATCGGGACAGAATTTTTCAACGCCATGGTAGAATTTGTATCAAAATGCCAGAAGGGCATTTTGTTCTGTGTTTTGTGTCCAGTGTTCTGGAGCTGGATACTGGAAAGCTGAGGATCTGGATTGAACAGGCTATGCAAGCCTTGAAGAGTGGGACCTGCCAGAGGCCCAAAAGAAGCAACGCATTAGGGTGAGTTTGCGAGGCTCCGCTGCTGAGGCCATCAGGAACTTGAAATTGAATAACACGACCTGTGTGGCTTATGAATACCTGGCCATGTTACTGGAGGAGTTTGGGCAGACAGAGAAAGCAGCTGACCTGATCAATTTGAACATGCCCTTTAACTCCAAGGTGAACGCCTGTCTGAATACATGAGACAGCTGAACAAGATGCTATACCAGATTGTGCTAAAAAAAGGGATGATGCCTTCTGCCATAGACCAGGATAGAATCAGCAAATCCTAAAGGGGGCCCTACGCTCCGACCCAGTCTGGCTTCAGCTGAAGATCTCTGCGGGTTTTATGTCTCTAAAATACCCTGAACTCATCAAAGTAGTGGGAGAAGAAGAGGCCCTATTTGATGACAAGCAAATAGTTGTTCGTCCAGCCTCGACATGTTTAGCTTAAATACGGGTCCATGAGAACAGTGTAGCAAAACTCTGAAATAGCCGCCCTGAGGTCTCAGATGGCACAGATAATGGAGATGATGACCTTTCTGACCCCGAAAATAATTAAGACCCCCGACAGGAGTCCCAATCTTCTCTGAGGGCTTCCGTGGTTGTCTCTAAGTGATCCAGTGTCCTGATCCCTTCGACACAGGCCACTTTGAGCACGGATACAAACCACCGAACAGGCCAAGCCTGCCACTTCCCATAAATTTCCTGCCAAGCTAGTGGGACCTTTTCTGGTTGTCTCCATCCAAGTGGAGGGAATCTACACCAAGGCCCTCCTGGATACTGGAGCTCAAGTGACCCTTCTCTACAGAGACTTCTATGACAGGCACCTCAAACACCTGCAATTACAGAAGTTGAAAGACCTATAGATATGGGGTATTGGAACTCAGAACTTCCCCTATCATCGCTATCTACCAGACCTGACCTTTGATCCCTCCATAGATGTCATGTACCTGGGTGTCCTGGTCCCACAGCTGTGGAGGAGCTCTGGAGTTATTGCAATGTTCCCCCAGCTTGATGCATTGCCTTAGACTCATTAACCCCAGCTGTGGACAATGTACTATCAAGCAGCCCATAAATAGCAGCACTTCCTGTTACTCAGTGCCCATTTGTTTGTACTTGCTCCCTGGGTGTATTGATAGCTTTATGATTTTGACTACCGTGTATTGAACTTCTGCCTGAATTCTTGACCATTCTTCAGCCTGCTGATTTGGTACTTCACCGCAAGCTCCTGCCTGACCATCCTTTGGATTTCGATTTTGTAACGCTTTGCCTGAACTGTTGTCGACTTGACCTGCCTGATTGCTTTTGTCTGAATCCTCAGCATACCAGCTCCACTTCGGACACTACCTACCACAGGTATCTTACATAAAAAATGAACCACAAGGGCATTGGACCCTACTGAGATTGTTAAGGCGATTTTGTGTCAGGGACAATTGATTGGAGCTAATGAACAGCATCTTTCTTATCTGGAAGCCAAGTTTGGCCTCGTTCACACCATCGGACATGTCCGATGAAAACGGTCCGCCTTTGCCTCTCATTTTCAAACTGTTTGATGTACTTAAGGGAGCAGTTATCTTCTCTAAGCTGGACCTCCAAGGGCCTATAATCTGATTCGAATTAGAGAGGGAGACGAGTGGAAGACAGCATTCAACACCCACAATGAACATTTTGAGTATCTGGTTATGCCATTTGGACTTTGCAACACACCTGCTGTCTTCCAACTTTTTATGAATGACATTTTTCGTGATTTCAGCAACAGTTTTGTGATCATCTAGGGAAAAGGGAGTGGCCACTCCAGGTGGGAACCCAGATGAATATCCTCCGCTGCAGATAACTCAGGTGCAGGCAATGCACTTAGCAAAGCAGGAACAAAAATTGTCTCTGGACAGCCGCACTCTGAACAAATTGTAGCCTTTATTAAAAGAAGGACAGCACTACAAGTCACAGCAAAATAAAATAAAACTCGCCTACTGACGCGTTTTGCACTGAAACTAGTGCTTAGTCATAGCTAAAAAATACAACAAATGATATCAAATATATACACAACCTTAATGAGACCATATTACAGAAGACCCAAGAAAACAGATGGTGTCTAATTATCTTATTAGTTAACAAACCAATAAGTGGGTGGGAGTGTCTTGTGAAAAAACCCTCTAATAAACGAGAGAAAATGTGTGTTTAGTGATTTACACGTATATACCTTCATGTGCATACAAGTATTATATAGAAAATATCTCTATAAAAAGTTTATAGATGGTGAATGTTATACAGATGTAAAAACAACAAAACAAAAAGACAAAAGCACCTATTGTAACATTAATGTGAATGTGTGTAAGCCCCATGAGCCAGTGAATAAATGTATAATGTGTGTTGCAGCACGAGGACATAAAATTAATAAAGGGGAAAAAATGAAATCTCTCGTACATGTACAAGGTGTGCTGTACAGTGAAATGAAGAAACATTTATTGTATGGATGAAGATGGACAAAGGTTGTGTATGTGTATCATAAATAATCCAAATATTAGTGTAATATGTAACACAAATGTGAAACGAATGTGTACACCGTGTACAAATAAATGAATAAAAAGTAGGATTAGTCCTGCTGAAGTGGAAAATGGAGATGATAACAAAGATAAATGTGAAAAAATCTTTATAAAAAGTAAAAAATAAATAAATAAATTAAAAATGTTTTATTATATATGTCAGGATACTGTGCAGGCATCGTATGAATAAAGATGACATGCACAATAGACAGACATTACATCAAACCTGTCAAACAGGAGATATGTATGTGTCAGGATACTGTGCAGGCAAGGAGGAAGGGGGGGAAATGACAAGGAGGGATAGACAAAGGGGATTGATCATAATAATGGGAAACATCCCATTCGAAATTCATCCCCGTCGGTATTCTAGTATGAAACATGAATATCCAGTAAACCTCTTGCCTGCACAGAATCCTGAACCTGTCACCCCCTCTGATGAGATTCTTAATGTGAAAATCCTATGTATATATTTTTATTTATTTTGTTAGTTTTAGAGTAATTATATTAATAAAATGCGCATGGCTATAGACGAAGTATACTAAAAATAGTAGTGTGATAGTATACATCTGTAAATAAAAAATAAATATGAATGAAATAAATATATATAATGTAATAAAGTAAATGTACAAACGTACAAAAAAAGTGTGGTCATATGTAGATGAAGCTATAGTGAAGAGATTTTATGTATACACATATATATGAATTCATTTGTGTATATATATAGATGGTAATATCATGGGAAAAGATGAAAATAAAATAGCAGAAATGTGTAAAGTAATCTAAACGTATGTATATAGATGTGTAGATATAGATAAATCAATACATAAAAATGTATATGAAGTACAATTATCAAAAATGATATATATATATATATATATAAACAAGCTGAACCATGAAAAACCATATTGAAAAATTATATAGACCACATTATTAGTACACATTACATATAATTAAGAATATACATATATTTATAAGCTGTGACTAATGCCGCGTACACACGATCGGTTCGTCTGATGAAAACGGTCTGATAGATCGTGTGTGGGCCCCATCTTTTTTTTTCCCATCGGTGAAAAAACGTAGAACCTGTTTTAAAATTATCTGATGGTTAAAAAAACGATAAAAAAAAAACGATCGTCTGTGGGGAAATCCATCGGTTAAAAATCCATGCATGCTCAGAATCAAGTCAACGCATGCTCAGAAGCATTGAACTTCATTTTTCTCAGCACCTCGTTGTGTTTTACGTCACCGCGTTCTGACACAATCGTTTTTTTAACTGATGGTGTGTAGGCAAGACTGATGAAAGTCAGCTTCATCGGATATCTAATAAAAAAATCCATCAGTCCGTTTTCATCGGATGAACCGATCGTGTGTACAGGGCATTTACAGGTAAATACTCTCATATATAAGCAAAATCACCATAAACATATTATATGCCTAATAAAAAATAATATTTAACTACTAAAACTGAGTTACACAAGGAGGACATCAACCAAAGTGTGGTAGAACATCTGAATATGTGACACTAATAGTTGAAATGTGTATCTATGCACGGATGAAGCCACCTCACTCCTCAAGGAGAGGACAGAAAGGGCGTCGAGCGTGCAAGCTCGAGACCCTCAATACAGATTACCACCCAAAACAAGCATAAGCTGTATGTAAAAACTGAAAACTTAATAACAAAACAGCTGAAATATTAGAAATACTGAGGACTAAAAAAACTAGCCTCTAACTGTGAAGGTCTATATTATTGACCATAAAAGGAAGAGAAAGGATATATATATATATATATATTTATATGTCAGGATACTGTGCAGACAGATCGTGTGTACAGACACATCATATGGATAGAAGTAATGTGCACAATAGGCAGACATTACAACAAACCTGTCAAACAGGAAATATATACGTGAAAGAATATATATATATATATATACCGTATTTATCGGCGTATACCGCACACTTTTTTGCCCTGAAAATCAGGGCAAAATCGTGGGTGCGCGATATACGCCGATACCCGCGCCGTGTTTGAATGTCTGCGCCGACATATACTGAGCGCAGTACACTCGCGTACATTCGGCCAGGCTCGGCTTCGCTCGTAGTCACGCATAAACGTCACAGAGCGTGAGCACGAGCGAAGCCGAGCCTGGCCGAATGTACGCGAGTGTACTGCACGGCGGTATATGTCGGCGCAGGCATTCAAACTGAGCGCGGGAAGCGCCGATTCGACGGGTAACAGCGCGGGAGGACACCACCGAAGCCGCAGACGGACGCAGGACCCGACGAGGAGGACACCACCGAAGCCGCAGACGGATGCCAGACCCAACGAGGCCGCCGATGGACGCCGCGCAAGACACCAAAACTGTAAGTACTAAAATGTTTTTTTTACAGGAATGCGGGTCCACATTAGGGGTGCGCGCTATACGCCAGAGCGCGCAATACCCCGATAAATACGGTATATATATATATATATATATATATATATATATATATATATATATATATATATATAATATATATTTATTTATTTATATATATATATATATATATATATATATATATAAGTCAGAACATTGTGCAGGCAAGGAGGAAGGCGGGGAAATAAAGAGGGATAGACAAAGGGAATTAATCATAATAATGGGAAACATCCCATTCGAAATTCATCCCCGCCGGTATTCTAGTATGTAACATGGATATCCAGTAAACCTCTCGCCTGCACAGAATCCTGAACCTGTTCCCCCCCTCTGATGGGAGTATGGATCTTCTCAATGCCGTGGATGGAGAGACTGGAGGTATCCTTGGAATGTTTGTCATTCCAATGTCTGGCCACGTTTGTGTTTTTGTTTTTGTCTATGTCGTAGAGATGATCATACAATTAACCTCTCAATCTGCGGATGGTCCGCCCACATATTGGAGGTGGCATGAATCGCAGTTGATGACATAGACAATGTACTTGGTGTTACGATTAATGAAATGTTGAATATGGAAAGATTTGTTGGTAGACCCGGAATGAACTAGCTGGCCTGTTTTAATGTGTTTGCAGTAATTGCAGTTTTTTGAGCTGCATTTAAATGTACCCTTAAAATTAAGCCAATTGGAGTTCTGGGTCCTGCTTTGGAATAAACTGGGAGACAATCGTCCCCCCAAGGTAGGAGCTCTTCATGACACTGATTTAATACCTTTGGACAAGATGTCTTGGTAGATGGGGTCATTTAAAAAGATGGGTAGGTATTTAGTTACAGTGGGCCAGATCCACGAAGCGTGGCGCTTCTTTCCGGCCTCAGTAGTGTATCTCAGATACACTACGCCGCCGTAACTTACAGCATATTTCCAGTATTCTCAAAGAATTTGCGCCGTAAGTTATGGCGGCCTAGTGTATCTGTGTCGGCGTAAGGGCGCACAATTCAAATGGGTGAGATGGGGGCGTGTTTTATGTTAATACGTCTTGACCCGACGTAAATGATGTTTTTTCTGAACGGCGCATGCGCCGTCCGTGGGGGTATCCCAGTGCGCATGCTCGAAATGAACCCGCAACAAGCCAATGCTTACGACGTGAACGTCATTCTACGCAAAGCCCTATTCGCGAACGACTTACGCAAATGACGTAAAATTTTCAAAATTTGACGCGGGAACGACGGCCATACTTAACATAGGATACGCCTCATATAGCAGGGGTAACTTTACGCCGAAAAAAGCCTTACGGAAACTACGTAAAAAAAAATGCGCCGGCCGGACGTTCGTTCGTGGATCGCCGTATCTAGCTAATTTGCATACTCGGCACGGAAATCGACAGAAACGCCACCTAGCGGCCAGCGTAAATATGCACCTTAGATCCGTTGGCGTACTAAGACGTACGCCAGTCGGATCTAGCCCAGCTTCAGGTGTATCTTGTTTTGTGGATACAAAACAAAGATACACCGGAGCAAACTAGCAGTTACGCTGAGTATCAATAGATACGCCAGCGTAACTGCTTCGAGGATCTGGCCCAGTGTGTCTGATCTTATTGTACTCTAGGCTAAAGGGGCTGGAGAAGCCCGGAGCATTGTTGAATGACATTGTGAGATCACGGTTGTGTCTAGCAACTGGGTCACCCAACAGTGCTTCTCTGGGGATGGCATCAGCAGCAATACGTGCCCTGTTGATGGCCTTGGGGGGGTAACCCCGGTCACTAAACCGCTGTGACATGAGATTAGCCTCAAAAGAATAGTTCTTAGTCTTGCTACACAGCCGTTTGAGCCGAAGGAATTGTCCATATGGGACCCCACGAATGGTATGGCTCGGATGGCAAGAATCGGCACTCAAGAGGGCATTCCCTGCCGTGGGTTTCCTATAAGGGCTTGTTTCCACCACACCGTTCAAACCAGACAACCTAACATCCAGGAAGTCAATGGAGACTGCCTGCAGATTGCCTGTGAACTGAAGGGTTCAAAGAGTTATGATTAATATACCGTATTTTCCGGCGTATAAGACGACTTTTTAACCCCTTAAAATCTTCTTAAAAGTCGGGGGTCGTCTTATACGCCGGTAACCTAAATCCCTTACCTTATCCTAGAATCGCGGCCGTCCATTTTTCAAAGCCACGCCTCCTACTTCTTCTGTTCCGTGATAGGCGGAAAACTCAGCTTCCCAGGAGACAGCGGGCCAGATTCATGTAGCACTTATGCCGACGTATCTCGAGATGCGCGGCGTGGGCCAGATTCTCAAAGGCATTACGACGGCGCAACACCATTAGCGCCGTCGTAACTCCTCATCTGGCCCCGGGTATCTATGCGACTGATTCTTAGAATCAGTTGCGCATAGATAACCATTATATCTGACATGCGTAAGGCTGTTACGCTGTCAGATCTTAAAAGTATTTTTTTTTCCCGCCGCTAGGTGTCGCATCGTCGTTTTCCCCGTCGTCTATGCAAATGAGGTAAGTACGCGAGATTCCCGAACCTACGCACGTCCGACGCTGAGAATTTACGTCGTTTCCGCAGCGTACGCGACGCGTAAGGTTGCCCCTGCTATTAGCAGGGGCAACCAATGTTAACTATGGCCGTCGTTCCCGCGTCGAAGTTTAAAAAAAAAACGTTGTTTGCGTAAGACGTCCGTGAATGGCGCTGGACGCCATTTACGTAAACGTCTAAGCAAATGACGTTGGGGCGACGTCATTTAGCGCAATGCACGTCGGGTAATTTACCCGACGGAGCATGCGCAGTACGCTCAGGGCAGGAGCGCGCCTAATTTAAATGGTGCCCGCCCCATTTGAATTGGACGGGCTTGCGCCGAGCGAATTAACGATGCACCGCCGCAAGTTTACAGGTAAGTGTTCTGAGAATCAGGATGTAAACCTGTAAACCTGCGGCGGTGTAGCGTACAGCACATACATTACGCTGCCCAGGAGCAACGTTAATGTATGAGAATCTGGCCCCGTAAGTCTAAATGTGCACCGGCGTATCTATGCACCGTACCCACAGAACCAGATACGCCTCAAAATAGACTTCTTCCTACCGGCGTAACTTTTCTACGCCGGTGCGGCGTGAGCGCATATTTACGCTGGACGGATCTGGCCCGCCCATGGTTTTTTGTTTTAAATATGCAAATGAGGGAGATACGCCGATTCAGAAAAGTACTTTTGGCCGGCGCAGGCTACTCCCGGTGCGCATAACTTGAAATTCCGGCGCAAAGTTACCCCTCATAAAGCAGGGGTAACTTTGCACCAGACTTGCTCAAGTCAGCTGGAGAGGGCCCGGATGGGAACCCCCTTAAAAAATAAAAAAAATAAACACTTTTTTTTTTTTAGGGGTCCGGAGGCCACCAGGGCCCCAGATGGCAACCCCCCTTTTTTTAATAAAAATAAATTACCAAATAAAGGGGGCTTTCCATCCGGGACCTCTGGGCCCTTTAATAATAATAATGATAATAATAATTATATATATATTTTTGTCCGAAAGGCACTGGCCGTGAACTTGTTCTGCATACAGACGGCAGAACTTTTTCAGCCAACATTCACGAAACCAAGTAGTATTTCTGCTCTTTTGTCCGATGGAGCGTACAGACGGTTTGATTATACGACAAAACACGTCCATCGGAATATTCGATCGTGTGTGCGATCCTTTAGCCTGTAGGGTTCAATATTGGGTTGGCAATTTTTTTATTTTGAGAATCTTGCAAACAAGAAACACATTCCAACTTTTTTTTTTTTATACAAAAATACAAAAAATAAATATTATAGATATATAATAGATCTTATAGATCCTTTCTTTTTTCCTAACATATTATATACATAATAAAGGCTTACTTCAACCAATAATACATGAACACATCACTAAATAAAGCAGACAAATTCAAAAATTCTACACATCTCTACACTCAACTTGAATAACATTCAGACCAAGAAACATAGATTATCATGTGTATGTAGCCTTTCTTCAAAAATGGTATCCTTGAAAATCTAAGGGAGTGTCCAGAGAGAAACCAGGGAAAGAACCCAACACCCAGAGATCAACAAACAGCAGCTACAGGCCTGATATTCCTCCACGCCTTTATCCAGACCCTTTGCCGCCATCTGTCTTTCTCGAGACCCCGAATTTTCCCTACCTCACCAAGAATCTCACACACCACCACCGGAACAGGAAGGACTTTCTGCCGAAGGGATACCTGACACCGTGCATTCCAGGTGTAATATCGGACTACTAAGCTGACTAGAAAAAGAGTGTCCAAATCAAATCCCTTGCGATTCTGCAATGCTCCATACACCCACTCAGCATAAGACATGCTAGACAAGAAAGGAATATTTAGAGCCCTCCCCACCTTTTTATAGACTTCTATATTGAAAGGGCACTGAAGCAAAAAGTGGTCCATGGTTTCCACTTCACCCTGACACTCCGCTCTTGGACAACCACGATTGTCCAAAGAGCGGCACTTCACGTTCCCCCTCACATAGAGCCTACTGTGGAAAGCGAGCCAGGCCTGGTCCCCAAATTTCAAGGGAATCCGCTCAGAATTTATTAAACGTAAACCCTCCCTCATAATATGACCTGGGCAATCTCTTAAGGCCAGTGGCGCATGAAAGACCGTACCCACAATCCTCTCACCCAGGAGTCTCCTAGGGAGGGACCTGATATCCTCTGCTGTCACATGCCACCGTTTAAGAATTTTCAGGCACGGGGCAACATAAGCCGGGAGCTTACCATGCTTGATCCTTAGGCTTTTCACTGGCCCGCCACTCTCCCAACAGCCCAGAAAAGGTCTAAACCAGATCTGGAAAATACCCACCCATCCAGGCGGTCTCTCTGCCAGCATGTTACCAAAATTGTGTTTTAAAAACATCAGAGAGAAGAATACAACCGGGTTGACCATCCCTAAGCCACCCTTCTGCCTAGATAGGTAAGTCACATTCCGCTTCACAAGATTCAACCTGTTCCCCCATAGTAATTGGAAGAAACAACTATAAATCCTGGTATAGAAGGATTCCGGCAAGATGC
The DNA here is from genome assembly GCF_905171775.1 of Rana temporaria. Lineage (NCBI taxonomy): Eukaryota > Metazoa > Chordata > Amphibia > Anura > Ranidae > Rana > Rana temporaria. Next base: position 110,646,817 of record NC_053495.1, on the reverse strand, counting down.
AAACGAAGCTGACATACAGAAAGGTTGGAATCAGGTAGGTCTTGATCAAGTCCACCCTTTCCCTCAAGGAGAGTCGCCACCCTTTCCAGCTTTTCACCTTGACATCAGCATCATTCAGCCTGGCTTCCCAATTTAACTTACTGTAATCATCAGGGCCAAACTCGATGCCTAATATTTTGACTTTCTGCTGAGGCCTTGGGAAGATGTCCGGAAGTGCAAAGCTCTCATCTCCCTCGCTCATCCAAAAAACTTCACTTTTATCACGGTTGACCTTGGAGCCTGATGCCTCGGAATACTGCTCTATAACTGAGACCACCTCTTGCGCCTCCTCTGTCCCAGAGATAAAAACAGAAACGTCATCAGCATAGGCTACAACCCTCAAGGGCGGCTCACCAGCAGTGCCCAACGGCACTCCGCACAACGGTCCGCTCTCTAGCCTTCTGATGAAGGGGTCGATTGCGAAAACGTATAGCAAAGCGCTCAGCGGACACCCCTGGCGCACCCCCGATCCAACCCTGAAGGGTCGTCCAACCCAACCGTTAACAAGCATGAAGCTCTCTGCCTCTCTGTATAAAGTCTTAAGCCATCCAATAAACCCACCCTCCAGGCCATACTTGTCAAGGAGAAGCCAGAGGTACTCATGATTGACACGATCAAAAGCCTTTGCCTGATCCAATGCCAGCAAGTACTTTCCCCAGCCCTCAGCCCTGCAATGCTCCAGAGCCTCCCGGACAGCTAACACCGCTGAAAAAGTGCTCCTGCCCTGGATCGAACAGTGCTGCTGACGAGAAAGCAATCTGTCTGCTACTGACGACAAGCGGCAGAAAATTATCTTTGCCAGAATCTTTCTATCGACATTGAGAAGGCTAATGGGGCGCCAATTCTCAATAATCGAAGGATCCTTACCTTTTGACAACAGAATAACAGCAGATTGTCTCATGGAGGGAGGGAGCGAACCCTCTTGCAGACAGCCATTAAATACCTCCACAAGATAAGGTACCAAGCTGGATTTGAAAGTCTTATAAAATTCAGCCGTCAATCCGTCTGGCCCAGGTGTTTTCTTAATGGCCAGACCGTCTATAGCTTTGACTACCTCTTCTGCTGTGATTTCCCCCGTCAAACTTGCCAGCGGAATGTTATTTCCCAGATCTGGTATAGAATCCAGAAAACTTGACATCTTTGCCCGATCGAGGTACTTCTCCCCCAGAAGATCCACATAAAAAGACCTTGAGACCTCCAGGATCCCTGACCTGGATTTCGTCAAAGAGCCCGTACTATCCCTTAGCCCAACAACCGTCTTAACTGCTGCGCTTTGTTTGCAGTTCTGATAAGGGTCGGGCGAGTGATATTTCCCGTAGTCCCTTTCCAGAACCAAAGAAGCGTGCCGGTCATACTGATACTTCCTAAGGAGAAGTTTCACCTCAGAGATTGCCCCTGAATCTCCACCATTCGAGACAAGGCGATCAAGTTTTCTCCGCAGCTGCTGGTAGGCAATGTACTTACCAAGCTGTTTCCTTTTTCCTATGGCCTTGAAAAACCCACTAATCCGGCTTTTGACAAGCTCCCACCACTCCGACTTACTGCTGCAGAAATCCAGGATGGTTACCTGAGCCTGAAAAAAATCCTCAAAAAATTGTCTTACCTCCTCGTCATCCAGCAGAGCCGAATTCATCCTCCAAATACCCTTTCCTTTAGGTGGCATATCTGAAGTATTAAGAATAACAGACAGCATAAGGTGATCAGAGAACTCCACCATACGACACTCAGGAGCCGAAAAGGCAGAGTCCCCCTTAAAAAAAAACCTGTCTATCCTGCTCTCACAACTACCTCTCTTAAATGTGTACCCCGTGCTGTCTGGGCAACGCTTAATATGCGCATCTTCCAGACCTGCTTCCCTGACTATCATATTAAGAAAGACGCTATCATATCTCAGGCTGTCAGTGGAGCCTTTCCTGTCTTTGGGCCTAGTGACGGTGTTAAAATCACCTCCAAAGACAACTTGCCGAGATGTAAAAAGGAAAGGCTTAATCTTTGTAAAGAGGCATTTCCTCCCCCATCTAGTTTGTGGTCCATAAATATTTACCAGACGTAGATCATGCCCCTTCACAGAGACGTCCAGGACCATACACCTTCCAATCTCTACCTCGATAACCCGCCGACACGTTACCATGCCAGTAAAAAGTACTGCAACTCCGCTGTAAGGCTCGGCCGCAAGAGACCAGAAGGAGGGCCCACGTCTCCACTCCCTCTTTGCCAGGTGGACATCGGCAAGGCTATTTAGCCGGGTCTCTTGCAAAAATAAAACATCAGCATCCATCTCGCTGAGCAAAAATAAGGCCATATTGCGAGCCCCTACAGATTTTATGCTGGCAACATTAATCGTTGCCACCTTTATCGGAGTGGGAACTGCCATTAGGATGATTGAGGTAGGCGTTTCTTAGCCTGAGCACCCTCCTCCTTTACTGGAGACCCTGGCCTCTTTAGGGAACATTCTCCCTCATCCTCCTCCATCTGAGACACGGAATTAGAAGACTCCTCTTCCCCGTCAGATAAGGACCCAAACTTGTTTCCCAGAGGTAGATCATCTACCTCTAAAGATGAAGCCGAGGAGGCAGAGGTCAGGACTACTTTATTCCTCCTTCTGCTTACCTTGGTCCACTCCCCCTCCTCCCCTGAAACATTACCCTTAAAGGCCTCATCTATATCATTAGCAGTGGCAACTTCCCCCTTCTTCCCCTTAGAACCTCCACTAGAGGTCTTACGTTTCCCCAGGGAAGGTCCCGACGAAGCTGCCACCTCAGATCGGCATGAATCCGCCCCTTTGGCAGCCTCAGCCAATCTGGATGACTTGGATACATTAGGAACACTGGGTATCTGAAACACTGGGGAAGAACACACAACAGAAGTAGACACTGACACAGTAGGAAGCACAGACTGGGGAGCAGACACAGGAGGGGTCACACCTTCAGATTGGGAAACTGACACCTGGGGGGGCCCCTCAGGACTAGCTGAAACAGCCCCACCAACCTCTTGCTGCCCCCCACGTTCCTCCTCCTCCATTCTCAGCAGTTCTTCCACCAACCCCGGCTGATTATGGAGGGCTTCAGGGCAAAGGCTATAGGGGTGACCTAACTTGTTACAAAGATTACAACGAATATTGTTGCAGTCCCTTGCAACATGGTCTGAGCCCTGACAGAGGGAACATTTCTGCATAGTACATGAGCTTGAAAAATGGCCTTTCTCACCACAGCGATGACATAACTTTGGCTGTCCTGCATAAAAGGTAATGATCCTGTCACGACCTATAAAGGCAGAGGAAGGGATGTGCTTAACAACATTACCGGTGACATGCAGTTTTACTAATACTGTCCATCCTCCTGTCCATATCCCCCTGTCATCTACAACCTTCCTCAAGGGGGCTTGGACATCCGCATATCTCCCCAACCACACCCCCAGATCCGCAGCAGGAATGGATTCATTACGCACTAGAATGGTGACGTTTTTATATAATGGCTGGCGGGAGACTACTTTAGGTGACAAACCTGTCCATCTTGGGGACTTCTTGCACTTCTGCTCATACCTCTCCCAAAAGACATCCAATCCTTCTGCCTTGACAAAGGAGAGGTCATACTCATATGACCCAACTGGGCTGATAAGAGCAAAAATCTCCTCCGCTTTAAAACCCATCCCCAGAATGCGGTCCACCACATCTCTCCTATTTGGGGGGGGTCCTTCTCCAATCCACCTCAATTGGACCACATTGCGGCGTTTAAAAGAGCTACCAGATGGTGTCATATTGGCCTGACCTTCAGTCACATCACTCCTAGCAACCGCAGAATAACTGGCCCTACTCACCCCTGGGACAGGTGCAGCCACTGCTGCAGCATAGGAAATAACCGCACTCCTTGCAACATCACTCTTAGGTACAGACCCCTCTTTAGATAACGCAGCAACAACATTATTGTCAGGAGCAGAGACTTCTGACACAGAAATGTCATTTACATTGCCCTTGGTAATTCTACCTTCATTACCAGTAACTGAAGGGTTACCAACAGTGATGTCTTTATCAGCACTCTTCACAGCAGAGTCCATACACCCTTCACTGGCTGGCTGTACACAGGTGGAAGTCTCAGCCAGGAGATGAGTTTGCTCTGCGCTGCCCTCTACTGCACAATCCATAGGAACTACACCTCCATTGTGTTGTATAGGAAAGTTCTGAACAAGACCTGCTTTTACCTTCACCTGATGTTTCAAAGGTTTTGGGGGGACACCATTATCCTCCTCTTCATCCTCAGATGATCCAGACACTGCAAACTTGCGACCATGCAATGGTGATTCCATTTCTGCAATGAAGTTCATCATACCTGCTCCCTTCACAGGCTCAGATGGATCATCTTGCTCTATAGCCTCCTGCTGCGGTGGTAAGGGCACAGAACTTTCTTGGCCTGATGACATACTGCCAGACAAAACACCTGATTGCTGATCACCTGCAGCCTGTGTGCCAGAGCTTTCACCACTTTCTTCAGGAATACTGGTACTTGGCTTGGAATGCAAAGATTTTCCAGCGTGCTGGCCAGAAACACAATCCAAGCCCACAGAAACTTTTTTGCTTTGCACTGACCTTGGCTTCTCGCACTCTGGTGATGCCTGTCCTCCACTGGCCTCTATAGCCCCTCTGCGCATTGCACGGAAGCGATCATCGTTGCCATATTTCTCCTTGAAAGCACCGCTGGTTTCTTTCAATGTAGCCACCAGCAGACTCTGCTTTTCCACTTTGGCCTCCAAAGCCATTAACTCAGGCCGCATCTGTCTCCTCTTGGAACTATGCAGCTGATCACTTGCAAATTTTTTTTGCTTGAAGTCAATCTTCAACTTTGCCAGTACTTCCTCCTCCTTGGCGATTCTCGCAATCCTGGCACAAACCTTCTTTCTGTAGGTTGCCAGGCTTTCCCCTTTAGCTGGGCCATTTCCCAGGTCCTCAAACACTGGTATGGGAGGACCGGTACTCTGGCCATCCGGGGGATCTTCCCCTGGGTCCACCCCAGGTTCCTGCATCCACTCTGGGTATAGGGAGTAATCAAGCTCCCTGGATCAGTAGGCCTCACTGGAGCTCAGGAGAACAGCAGAAGTGCAGCCACACCCTTTGCAGCTATAACAGCTTCAACTCTTCTGGGAATGCTGTCCACAAGGTTTAGGAGGGTGTCTATGGGAATGTTTGACCATTGAAGTGTATTTGTGAGGTCAGGCACTGATGTTGGACAAGAAGGCCTGGCTCGCAGTCTCCGCTCTAATTCATCCCAAAGGTGTTGAGGTCAGGACTCTGTGCAGGCCAGTCCAGTTCCTCCACCCCAAACTCACTCATTTATGTCTTTATGGTCCTTGCTTTGTGGACTGGTCCAAATCATTTGATGAAAGGGGGGTTATGGTGTGGGGTTGTTTTCAGGGGTTGGACTTGGCCCCTTAGTTTGATTGGAGGGAACTCTTAATGCGTCAGCATACCAAGACATTTTGGACAATTTCATGCTCCCAACTTTGTAGAAACAGTTTGGGGACTTCCCCTTCCTGTTCCAACATGACTGCTCACCAGTGCACAAAGCAAGGTCCATAAAGACATGGATGAGCAAGTTTGGGGTGGAGGAACTTGACTGGCCTGCACCGAGTCCTGACCTCAACTCGATAGAACACCTTTGAAATGAATTAGAGCAGAGACTGCAAGCCAGGCCTTCTTGTCCCTTACAGGTGTACTGCCTGTACCCCCCTGATGGTGGCCCTGGTCATAAGTCTCCATTGCTGTTATGAGGGCTGACATCTCCTGGGTGTTAAAGTTTTTTTTCCTCCTCTGCCTGTGGGGAACAGGAGCAGCCATCTAACAGCAAACGTACCTTCCCTGGGGGGGGGGAATAAAACTGGATGTACTTTTGCATCGGCTGGGCGTAAGTTGGGCCGGCGTATCTCTGTAAGTTGGGCCGGCATAGTTGTGAGCATGCTCAGAAGGGAACGAACGTACTGAGCATGCTCCGTTCATGATACGCCGGGCGTAAACCACTGCTCCACGTTCAGAACATCATTTGCATAAGGTCACACCCACTTCCGCTTACGCCGAGGAAATTAAGTTAGGCCGGTGCAAAGTTAGGCACAAGTGCCTTGTGAATACTGTACTTGCCTCTCAAAGTTACGGCGGCGTAGTGTATCTGAGATATGCTACGCCCGCCTAAAGATAGGCAATTCCATCTGAATCTGGCCCACTGTGTTTAGTGTCCGCCTATCACGGAGGCCCTCTCGTCCTCGGACGAGAGGGCCTCCGTGATAGGCAAACACTGAACACAGTGCCTCCTGGGAAGCTGAGCGTTCCGCCTATCACGAAACAGAAGAAGTAGGAGGCGCGGCTTTGAAAAATGGACGGCTGTGATTCTGCATGTCTTAGGATAAGGTAAGGGATCCTGCAGCACCCTAACTGCCTACAGGTTCCAGCATGCTGTGGGGTGCCTGGGAATGCTGGGACTTGTAGCCGTGTGGGTGGAGGACTGCGGCTGATCCTGATGTCGTCATTAAAAAAAAAAATAGTTTTGTAGGTCAAGTCTGTAAAGTATGATGTGCAATATGGCTTAGACAGGATGAGAGATTACTGATCTGTAGATTTTGTATAGCGAATCTGGCATGTAATGGGGCACAGTGAGTCTGGCATGTAGTGGCACAGTGAGGCATGTAATGGGGCACAGTGAGTCTGGCATGTAATGGGGCACAGTGAGTCTGGCATGTAATGGGGGATAGTGAGTCTGGCATGTAATGGGGCACATTGAGTCTGGCATGTAATGGGGCACATTGAGTCTGGCATGTAATGGGGCACTGTGAGTCTGGCATGTAATGGGGCACAGTGAGTCTGGCATGTAGTGGCACAGTCTGGCATGTAATGGTGGCACCGTGAGGCGAGGCATGACTAGTAGGAAGGGGGTAGTCTTATACGGCGAGTATATCCCAAAACCAACATTTTAGCTGGAAAATTAGGGGGTCGTCTTATACGCCGGCAAATACGGTATGTGAGCCATTCATCTAAATTGGCCTGTCCATCTGTAGACACAAAAAGCAGGTCGTCAATGTAGCGACAGAAAAAAAACGTATCAAAGCGGCGGGGGCTATCATGTCCAAAAATGCGGGAACTCTCCCACCAACCCATGTATAGGTTGGCAAGTGAGGGCGGAATTTTTTTATTTATTACTTTTTATAAAGATTTTTTCACATTTATCTTTATTCTCATCTCCAGTTTATAGTATACACTTCAGCAGGACTCACCTTACTTTTTATTCATTTATTTATACACGGCAGTGCTGGGACAAGGTCATTTGGTGCCCAGGGCGAAGGAGGCAAACTGCGCCCCCCCCCCCCCCAATTATCATCGCCGTTCATCGTCACTGCTGTGACTATCTGTGCCTCTCTGGAAATTTCCGCAGGTATTCTTGCCCACTCAGAACCCTTCCCTTTTTCTAAAAGGTACTTCTCTCTTATAGGGGCTTTTGCAAGAATGGAACATTTTCTCTCCTGTATTTTACATGGGGGGTGCTCTTTTTCTTACACTACTTTGAAACAAAGTACCCCAGTCCTCCTTGCTTCACTGGGGCTTTTCCTATGACCTTTTATGAGAATGTCTTCCTTATTCCCCCTTTCCTGCCCCAAAGACATGTCAACCTCTTTTTTATCTTATGGATGGAGTTGGAAATGTCATGCATGACTACCTGCCATGTATTATCTTGTTTGACTCCTCTGTCAAAGCCACTGGTCACTGATTCATTAGTAATTGACCAGTAGCAGTAAATTAACCCCTTTGTGCTGCATTAGTTGCACCAGTGTCAGGGTTAATTATTGCACTAATGCAGCACAAATGGGTTAATTAACTGCCACTGGTCAGCCACTGCCACTGGTCAGGAATGTGTACTGTGCAGTGGTGAGAAGTGCGTATCACACAAGGCACAGAAAAAAAATCAGCAAAAGGGACAGTACTTACATTCAATGCAAAGCAGCCCTTGTGCTGCGGTATATGCAGCATATAGCCCTGTGTACAGAGTGCAGGGGTCAGGAGTCAGGAAAATGTAACAGAGGGTATCACACAGCATGCAGTGGTAAAGCATATGTAATATGCAGATCAGCATACAGAATGCAGGGCCCAGGAGTATGTAACGCAAAACCCTTTGTACAGAATACAACATGCAGTAGTACCATCCCAAGGCCTTTAATATGTAACATACAGCCACTCTGTATGCTTTACTGTCCCCCATCCCTGGTCTCCCCCAAGCAAAAATCCCCCTTCCCTCAAGTATTCTACCCCTGTGTCCCCTCTTCCCCAGCTCACCTTTGCCCCTCCCATCAAAATCTCACTTCTACACCCCCAGTCCACAACTTACCTCTGCACCCCCATTATCTCTGCACCTCAATCTAAAGCTCACCCTAATCCACAGCTCTCACCTTTGCCACCCCCCCATGTTTCACTTTTGCACCCCCAGCTTCCCCCATGGCTCTCGCCTCTGCACAACCTTCCCCACCCTCCACAGCTCTCACTTTGCACAACCTGCCTTCTGCAGCTCTCCCCTCTGCACAGGGCTCCCAGTTCTCCTCTCCCTCTCTGCACAAATCCACCCCCTCCACACTTTCCCAGTTCTCCTCTCCCTCTCTGCACAAATCCACCCCTCCACACTTTCCCAGTTCTCCTCTCCCTCTCTGCACAAATCCACCCCCTCCACACTTTCCCAGTTCTCCTCTCCCTCTCTGCACAAATCCACCCCCTCCACACTTTCCCAGTTCTCCTCTCCCTCTCTGCACAAATCCACCCCTCCACACTTTCCCAGTTCTCCTCTCCCTCTCTGCACAAATCCACCCCTCCACACTTTCCCAGTTCTCCTCTCCCTCTCTGCACAAATCCACCCCTCCACACTTTCCCAGTTCTCCTCTCCCTCTCTGCACAAATCCACCCCCTCCACACTTTCCCAGTTCTCCTCTCCCTCTCTGCACAAACCCCCCCCCTCCACACTTTCCCAGTTCTCCTCTCCCTCTCTGCACAAATCCACCCCTCCACACTTTCCCAGTTCTCCTCTCCCTCTCTGCACAAATCCACCCCCTCCACACTTTCCCAGTTCTCCTCTCCCTCTCTGCACAAATCCACCCCCTCCACACTTTCCCAGTTCTCCTCTCCCTCTCTGCACAAATCCACCCCTCCACACTTTCCCAGTTCTCCTCTCCCTCTCTGCACAAATCCACCCCTCCACACTTTCCCAGTTCTCCTCTCCCTCTCTGCACAAATCCACCCCTCCACACTTTCCCAGTTCTCCTCTCCCTCTCTGCACAAATCCACCCCCTCCACACTTTCCCAGTTCTCCTCTCCCTCTCTGCACAAATCCACCCCTCCACACTTTCCCAGTTCTCCTCTCCCTCTCTGCACAAATCCACCCCCTCCACACTTTCCCAGTTCTCCTCTCCCTCTCTGCACAAATCCACCCCCTCCACACTTTCCCAGTTCTCCTCTCCCTCTCTGCACAAATCCACCCCTCCACACTTTCCCAGTTCTCCTCTCCCTCTCTGCACAAATCCACCCCCTCCACACTTTCCCAGTTCTCCTCTCCCTCTCTGCACAAATCCACCCCCTCCACACTTTCCCAGTTCTCCTCTCCCTCTCTGCACAAATCCACCCCTCCACACTTTCCCAGTTCTCCTCTCCCTCTCTGCACAAATCCACCCCTCCACACTTTCCCAGTTCTCCTCTCCCTCTCTGCACAAATCCACCCCCTCCACACTTTCCCAGTTCTCCTCTCCCTCTCTGCACAAATCCACCCCCTCCACACTTTCCCAGTTCTCCTCTCTCTCTCTGCACAAATCCACCCCTCCACACTTTCCCAGTTCTCCTCTCCCTCTCTGCACAAATCCACCCCCCTCAACACTTTCCCAGTTCTCCTCTCTGCACAAATCCACCCCTCCACACTTTCCCAGTTCTCCTCTCCCTCTCTGCACAAATCCACCCCCTCCACACTTTCCCAGTTCTCCTCTCCCTCTCTGCACAAATCCACCCCCTCCACACTTTCCCAGTTCTCCTCTCCCTCTCTGCACAAATCCACCCCCTCCACACTTTCCCAGTTCTCCTCTCCCTCTCTGCACAAATCCACCCCCTCCACACTTTCCCAGTTCTCCTCTCCCTCTCTGCACAAATCCACCCCCTCCACACTTTCCCAGTTCTCCTCTCCCTCTCTGCACAAATCCACCCCAGATCCCCTCCATGTACAATCCACCCCAGATCTCCTCCATGTACAATCCACCCCAGATCCTCTCTCTGCACACATCCACCCCAGACCCCCTCCATGTACAATCCACCCCAGATCTCCTCCATGTACAATCCACCCCAGATCCTCTCTCTGCACACATCCACCCCAGACCCCCTCCTTGTACAATCCACCCCAGATCTTCTCTCTGCACACATCCACCCCAGACCCCCTCCATGTACAATCCACCCCAGATCCCCTCCATGTACAATCCACCCCAGATCTCCTCCATGTACAATCCACCCCAGATCCTCTCCATGTACAATCCACCCCAGATCCTCTCCATGTACAATCCACCCCAGATCCTCTCCATGTACAATCCACCCCAGATCCCCTCCATGTACAATCCACCCCAGATCCCCTCCATGTACAATCCACCCCAGATCCCCTCCATGTACAATCCACCCCAGACCCCCTCCATGTACAATCCACCCCAGATCTTCTCTCTGCACACATCCACCCCAGACCCCCTCCATGTACAATCCACCCCAGATCCTCTCTCTGCACACATCCAACCCAGACCCCCTCCATGTACAATCCACCCCAGATCTTCTCTCTGCACACATCCACCCCAGACCCCCTCCATGTACAATCCACCCCAGATCTTCTCTCTGCACACATCCACCCAAGATCCCCTCCATGTACAATCCACCCCAGATCCCCTCCATGTACAATCCACCCCAGATCTCCTCCATGTACAATCCACCCCAGATCTTCTCTCTGCACACATCCACCCCAGACCCCCTCCATGTACAATCCACCCCAGATCTTCTCTCTGCACACATCCACCCCAGACCCCCTCCATGTACAATCCACCCCAGATCTCCTCCATGTACAATCCACCCCAGATCTTCTCTCTGCACACATCCACCCCAGACCCCCTCCTTGTACAATCCACCCCAGATCTTCTCTCTGCACACATCCACCCCAGACCCCCTCCATGTACAATCCACCCCAGATCCCCTCCATGTACAATCCACCCCAGATCTCCTCCATGTACAATCCACCCCAGATCCTCTCCATGTACAATCCACCCCAGATCCCCTCCATGTACAATCCACCCCAGATCCCCTCCATGTACAATCCACCCCAGATCCCCTCCATGTACAATCCACCCCAGATCCCCTCCATGTACAATCCACCCCAGACCCCCTCCATGTACAATCCACCCCAGATCTTCTCTCTGCACACATCCACCCCAGACCCCCTCCATGTACAATCCACCCCAGATCCTCTCTCTGCACACATCCACCCCAGACCCCCTCCATGTACAATCCACCCCAGATCTTCTCTCTGCACACATCCACCCCAGACCCCCTCCATGTACAATCCACCCCAGATCTTCTCTCTGCACACATCCACCCAAGATCCCCTCCATGTACAATCCACCCCAGATCCCCTCCATGTACAATCCACCCCAGATCTCCTCCATGTACAATCCACCCCAGATCTTCTCTCTGCACACATCCACCCCAGACCCCCTCCATGTACAATCCACCCCAGATCTTCTCTCTGCACACATCCACCCCAGACCCCCTCCATGTACAATCCACCCCAGACCCCCTCCATGTACAATCCACCCCAGACCCCCTCCATGTACAATCCACCCCAGATCTCCTCCATGTACAATCCACCCCAGATCCCCTCCATGTACAATCCACCCCAGATCTCCTCCATGTACAATCCACCCCAGATCCTCTCTCTGCACACATCCACCCCAGATCTCCTCCATGTACAATCCACCCCAGATCCCCTCCATGTACAATCCACCCCAGATCTCCTCCATGTACAATCCACCCCAGATCTCCTCCATGTACAATCTACCCCAGATCCTCTCTCTGCACACATCTACCCCAGATCTTCTCTCTGCACACATCCACCCCAGATCCCCTCTCTGCTACACCCCCCCCCCTTTCACTGTTCCCTCTCTCAGCACATATCCCCCACACCTTTACAGTGCACTCCTCTCTGCACCTCAGGCTTTGGCAATCCCTCACCTCTTCTGACGGGCACTAGTCTCTATGGTATGCACAGGCTTTTTTGTTTTAATACAGCAGAGTACAGAGAGCTCTGCCTGCTGTAGCACAGAGCTGAGGAGGAGTTTCAGAGCTCCTGGGTTCCGTGCTGCAATGTACCAGTAGTAGCAGCAAGCAGGGACAAGCTGCCTCTGCAATCAATCACTTTTGGTAGCTTACAGTACTGGGAGCAGAATTGGGCTCGAGGGCAGCAGCAGTGAGTGCCCAGAGCTAACCCAGAAAAGCCAGGAGAGGAAGTGAGCTGTGCAGAAAACTTCCTCTACTGGCTATGTGTTATGTGACAGGTCAGAGAGGAGAGGGTTGTCAGAGGTGAAGAAAGTCCAGGCAATACACACACTTTGTTGCTGAACTTCTTCTGGTTCCTCCTCGGTGGCTCCTCTCACAGCTTCAGCAGCAGCTCTCTACTCTCCTCCTATCCCGCCTCTGGCTGTGAGTGATGTCACGCTGCCAGGACGGGACTACAAAGTTCCTTCATAGGGGGAGAGAAGGAGCAGCGCTGACAGAAATGACTGGTGTGGACTGTGTAGGCGGGTGCAGGAGCGCACTCAGCACATTACAGTAATAAGGTAGAGATGACTAGCGGCGCTGGCTAATTTGTACAGTGAAGCACACTGCTGGCACTTCACCTGCGCCCCCCTCCTGTCCGCAAATGGTAGCGCCCAGGGCACCCGCTCCCTCCGCCCCTGCCTTGTACCGGCCCTGATACATGGTGTACACATTCGTTTCACATTTGTGTTACATATTACACTAATATTTGGATTATTTATGATACACATACACAACCTTTGTCCATCTTCATCCATACAATCAATTTTTCTTCATTTCACTGTACAGCACACCTTGTACATGTACGAGAGATTTCATTATTTCTCCTTTATTAATTTTATGTCCTCGTGCTGCAACACACTTTATACATTTATTCACTGGCTCATGGGGCTTACACACATTGGGCCAGATTCACGTAGCTCAGCGGATCTATAGATCCGCTCGATCTACGTGAATTAAGATCCGCTCCCGCAAGTTTAGGAGGCAAGTGGCTAATTCACAAATCCCCCTAAATCCCCCAGTGGAATTCAAATTCCGCGGCTAGGGGAGTGTCATATTTAAATCAGGCGCGTTCCCGCGCCGATTTAAATGCGCATGCGTCGTCCGTAGAATTTCCCGGCGTGCATTGCTCCCACTGACCTCACTAGGACGTCAGTGGTTGCGACGTGAGCGGGACTTGCGACGCGCGTGTTCGTGAATCGGCGTACGCAAACGACGTAGGAAAATTCAAATTCGACGCGGGAACGCCGGCTATACTTAACATTGGCTGCGCCTGATAAAAGAAGGGGTAAGTATACGACGGAAAACCGCTACGGAAACGACGTAAGAACACTGCGACGGGTCCGCGTACGTTCGTGAATTTGCGTATCTCGCTGATTTACATATTATTTATCGTAAATCAGCGGGAACGCCCCCGGCGCCATTTTTAAATTTAAAAAAAGATCCGACAGTGTAACACAGTGTAACACTGTCGGATCTAGCCCTATCTATGCGTAACTGATTCTATGAATCAGGCGCATAGATAGGATCAGTTTACGTCTGAGATACGATGGTGTATCTGTAGATACACCGTCGTATCTCTTTGTGAATCTGGCCCATTCACATTAATGTTACAATAGGTGCTTCTGTCTTTTTGTTTTGTTTTGTTGTTTTTACTTCTGTATAACATTCACCATCTATAAACTTTTTATAGAGATATTCTCTATATAATCCTTGTATGCACATGAAGGTATATACGTGTAAATCACTAAACACACATTTTCTCTCTTTTGTTAGAGTTTTTTTTTTCACAAGACACTCCTACCCACTTATTGGTTTGTTAACCAATTAGATAATTAGACACCATCTGTTTTCTTGGGTCTTCAGTCATATGGTCTCATTAAGGTTGTGTATATATTTGATATCATTTGTTGTATTTTTTAGCTATGACTAAGCACTAGTTTCAGTGCGAAACGCATCAGAGGTCGGGTTTTATTTTATTTTGCTGTGACTTGTAGTGCTGTCCTTTTAATAAAGGCTACAATTTGTTCCGAGTGCTACTGTCCAGAGACAATTTTTGTTCCTGCTTTGTGATCATCTACTTGGATGACATTTTAGTCTTTTCCAAGACTCATCTTGAGCATGTAAAGTCTCACATGTAAAGCAGGTATTACAACGACTGAGAGAAAACCACCTTTACACAAATATTGAGAAATTCAGTTTTCCTTGGATACATAAGTACTGTCGGTTTCCAAATGGACCCTCAAAAACATTCTGCTGTCTTGCAATGGCCTCAACTGACCACTTAAAGCTTTCTAGGGTTTGCAAATTACTACAGGCGCTTCATCAAAGGTTTTGCCTCCATTGCTCCCCCCTTACTGCTATGACTAAGAAAGGTACAAAGTGCAAGATGTGGCCCTTAGAAGCGAATCATCTTTCCAGCAATTAAAAGACATGTTCAGCAAGGCTCCAGTTCTTCAACATCCAAATCCCGATCTCCAGTACATTATTGAGGTTGGTGACTCCAAAGTAGAAGCAGTTGCCGTGCTGTCCCAGAGACAGCCTAAGTCCGGTAGAATCCATACAGACGCTTTTTTTTCTAGAAAGTTTACTCCAGCGGAGATGAATTATGATGTTGGGAATCAAGAACTAATGGCCATCAAATTGGCATTGTCTGAATGCCGACATCTTCTGGAAGGTGCTCCCAAGCCTTTTTCTATCCTGACTGACCATAAAAACTGCTGTATCTTCAGACTGCTAAACGTTTGAATTCACATCAAGCTCAATGGGCTCTGTTTTCCTCCTGTTGTAATTGTGTTCTTTCTTATGTCCCTGGGCATAAGCATAAGAAAGCCGATGCTCTTTCCAGACAGTTCGCTACTTCTGCTCGGTAGGTTGATTATCTTCAGTATATAATCCCACCTCACAAAATTATCGCACATATCTCTATGGCTCTTTCCCAACAGTTACAAGAAACCCAGAATTGTGTTCCTCAAGGCTTGAAGATACCACCAGGTCACCTGTTCGTAGCCCCTAGCCTCAGAAAACCTGTACACCTCTGAGCACATGATGGTGTGTTATCCGGTTATCCTGGTGTCACCATCACTCTTAAGACCTTGCAGCGTCAGGTCTGGTGGTCTCATATGAAAAACAATGTTACTGACTATGTGGCTGCCTGTCCAACTTGTGTTGCTAATAAAGTACCCTGCACATTGCCTACTGGACTGTTACAACCATCTTCTGCACCTCACCAGCCTTGGACCAATTTGACTATGGACTTTATTACAGACTTACCCAAGTCCGAGGGCATGACTGCTATATGGTCATAGTGGATCGCTTTTCCAAAATGTCTAATTTTGTGCCGCTCCCTGGATTACCTACAGTGGAAGCACTGTCTACTCTCGTCCTTTCCCATATTGTGAGATATCATGGCATACCTACCAATGTCGTCTCAGATTGCGTATCCCAGTTTGTTTCCCTGATTCTGGAGAGCGTTCTGCAAGAAACTGGAAGTAACGCTCTCACTCTCTATCTCACATCACCCTCAAACAGATGGTCAAACTGAACGCATGAACCAGACCCTAGAAACCTATCTTCGACATTATGTCAATGCCTTACATTCCAACTGGTCTGAGTATTTTCCTTTTGCTGAGTTTGCCCTTAATTCCCATTGGCACAGTGCTCTTCATACCACACCATTCTACGCAGCCCTAGGCTATCACTCTCAGATTTTTCCTCTACTTCAGCCTTCTTCTGGTGTACCAGCAGCAGATCAACAGGTGAAAAATATTCTGCTACATTGGAAAAAGATTTGATTATTACTACGAAAGTCAAGTATGCACTTTTTTCCAACAAAGACGCCATATACCTCCATATGTGGTGGGGGACAGAGTTTGGCTATCAACCAAATATGTGAGACTTAAACAACCTTCTACCAAGTTGGGCCCTCGATTCATTGGTCCTTACAGAATTATTGCTCGAGTCAGGCCAGTCTATCAGTTGAAGTTACCCTCCTCTCTCTGGATACATCCAGTGTTCCACGTTTCCCTCCTCAAAAAAGCCATTTTCAATCGCTACTCCAGAAAGCAACAGCTGCCTCCTCCTGTTCTTGTTGGAAAAAATTTGGTTCGCACCAGAACTTTCGAACGGACCGAACGTTCGCGTGAACATTTCGAACACCATTGACGTCTATGGGACTCGAACGTTCGAATTCAAAAGTGCTCATTTTAAAACCCAATATACAAGTTATTGTCGGAAAACGGGTTTGGGGACCCGGGTCTTGCCCCAGGGAACATGTATCAATGGAAAAAAAAGTTTTAAAAAACTATCGTTTTTTCTGAAGCAGCGATTTTAATGATGCTTAAAGTGAAAAAAAAAAATGCAAAATTCCTTTAAATATCGTACCTGCTGGGTGTTTATAGTATGCCTGTGAGGTGGCACATGTTTAGAACTGTCCCTGCACCAAATGAGATTACTATAAGAAAAAAGTAATTTAATACTGCTTGCGGCTTTAATGTAATGTTTGGTCCCTGCAATATGGATGAAAAACACTGAAAAAAATAGCATGGGTTTCCCGCCCCCACTCCCCCCAGGTCATGACAAGACCCTTTGGCCCTATATACTTTGAACAGAAGTATACAGGTGGCGCAAACAAGACAGGGACTGTAGGTTTGTTGTTAAGTAGAATCTGAACCATGTCATACTTTGCTGCTGCATATTGCACAATTTCCTAAAGAGACAACAAACTACATGACACTTGAGCCTGATGAGGTCGTTGATGTTCCAGTGGCGGCCCGTGAGGCTGGCCATACAGGCTTGGCCCCCCAAAGCGCACGTGCTGTGCGGCAACAATATGTCGATTATTTTAGGGGTAGGGGGGGCCATTCCAATGCCAGATCTTGGCTGAATAAATTATTTTTTTGGGAAAGAAAAATTCTAGAAAAAAGGGGGGTTGCCATCCGGGGCCCCCTTTGAACAAATTCTGTGAAGAACTCCTGTTCTCTGAAGGCCTCCATTATTTCTGCAAGTCAAAATAAGCAAAAAAAGCTAATGTCAGTCAAGCCTCTACTACTAAGCTTTCTTCCCATATCTAACTCACAAACTCATCCACTGATCATAAAGTCCAAAAGTTACGTACCGTCGTACTAAACGGCCGTTTCTTCCACAGACTGTGAACCACGTTTTCACTCACACGGTATCCCTTTATACACTGCGCATGCGAGAAGCTCCGCACGTTTCCCCGCCCCTGATGATCATTTTAGTACTTTCCCCGCCCCTTTTCGGTCGTTCAAGGCAATACAACATGGAGGACACTCAGCAAGTTGCAACCTCAAGCCAGGAGCAAAGCCAGGCGGTAGCACACACCAGATACAGGAGCAGGAGGTACAAGGCCACAAATATGGCGTTTGAGGAGATGGTGGAAATAGTGGCAATCCTAAGGAGGGAGGATTATGATGGAAAACATGGCCCTTACAAGAATCCAAACAAAGTGAAGGCCCAGATCATGGACAATGTGCTGAAGAGAGTCTCCACCATAAATTCGGGGTGCGCAGGTCAAGGGAACAGCTCCGCAAAAGTTGGTCTGACCTTAAATTAAGAGAGCCGCGTGTCCTGGCTGTGGAGGAGTGAGGACGCGTGTGTCTGCCGCTCCGATCCACCGCCGCACCTAACCTGAGCTACAAGGGAGGATTGCTTACCGTCTGTCCCCTGACATGTCGCAGAAGGTCCGGGCACCCCCGCAGACCCCTCGGGGAGACCGCTCGAGACAGGGACAGCTCGATTCCTTCCTCGTGGAGCCGACCAGAGGCGGCCGCGAGGCATCCAAGATGGCGCCGGCCGGGAGATCACAGAGCGCTGCTCCAGCCTCGCAGGCTCCGACGACCCGATCCCAGCTGCAACCGAGCTCCCCCGGGCCTTCTCCGTCACTGGTGAGTGACCCGACAGCCCCGATCTCCCCGCATTCGCCCTCCTCTCTCCTGGGCCTCTCTGAAGAGCCTGACCCCCTGGAAGACGCAGACATCAGGCGCCATATTTGGGCCCTCCCCACCAAAGCAGACCTGGAGCGCTTTGCAGACCGGGTTGAAAGGGCCCTGAAAGAGGATGTGGCCCAATTAAAGACGGACACTACCCATCTGGGCAATAGGGTAGAAACCCTGGAGCAGAGGCTAGAGGATGTGCTCCCAGTCATCTCGCAGCTACAGGAGAAATGTTCAGCTCAGAGCCATCAAATTGAGGCCTTGCTGTGTCATTTAGATGACATGGAGAACCGCAGCCGCAGGGCGAATATCAGGATAAGGGGCTTGCCTGAAGCGACCGGAGCTAGGGATATAACTCCTACATTAGAAGACATATTTAAAGACATTTTAGGCCTGCCTGCTACGGCTGTGGTGGAGATTGACCGCGCACACAGAGCACTTGAACCACCGTCGCAAGACGTGAACAACCCGCGAGATGTCATCTGCAAACTCCATAAATACACACTCAAGGACCGTATAATGCAGAAGATGAGGGGTAAAACCCATTACGATTTTGATGGTGCACGTCTGACATTTTACCAGGACATCTCAAGGCGCACCCTTATGCAGAGAAGGTTGCTGCGACCCCTTTTGGCGGCCTTACAAGACGCAGGCCTGACATACCGCTGGGGTTTCCCCTTCTATCTTCAGGCTACCAAAGATGGCAGAACTGTGACTCTACGCACGAAGGATGACTTGCCACACTTCCTTTCGTCTCTTGACCTGGACCCGGTGGACTTCCAGGACTGGCGGACATCGTCGGAGGTCCCTACCCTCACCCTCCCGCCTTCGGGCCCCTGGCAAACGGCTAAACGCAGGAACCGCAGACGGGGCCAACGCCTTTCCGAGTCTTCGCAAGGACCGGCTCCTGTCGGAGACTGATTCTCCTTTACTCCATCTCCGGCCGGAGATGCTTGATGATTCCTAATACTGATGTGCCCATTCCCAACTGTTTGGGCTCCCTGTTGCCTATACCCCTTGGGACTGCCACCTCTGACACTTAGCTCCCTATTCCTCTCCCACATACCGCTCCACACCTGATGCGGTGGTCGGTGGCGGACGCCCCCTCCTTTCCCTCTTGTTGTGTTGGCCACGTTCCCCCAGTAGGCTACCCTTTTTCATTTTTGGGTACTGATCCCCTTTGGGATCTTGGACTAGGGTCTGGGCCCCCCCTCCGTAAAGGATCGAGGTCCCGGACAGGGTCCATAGTGACTTGGCTAGACTGTTTGGTCTCGGCCTTTCCCCCCCCTCTCTTTTTTTATTTTTTTTTGCCGTGTTTACTATGCATTTACTGACTATTGATGCTTGTCATTTTGTCTCCCCTCTTCCCACTCTTTCACCTGTCCTTTTCTCCCTTTTTCTTCTCTCCTCCCCTCGCCTTCCTCCTACCCCTCTCTCTCCTAGGTGCGTCTTGCTGCTCCGCCTTCCACACCGTGCGCCCCGTATCTATCAGCAACTCCATCCTCTCCGGACACATCTATGGCCACCCTACAGGTAAGCTCTTACAATGTTAGAGGCTTATGCTCCCCCCACAAGCGCAGCAAGCTCTGGTGGGAGTTGAAAAGGCTCAAAAAGCAGGTGGTCTTCTTGCAAGAGACCCACTTTACGCCACAGTCGCTACCCAGGCTTCCTAAACACCTCTTTAGCCAGTGGTTTATTAGCACATCTCCAACCCCTAAATCCAGGGGTACCGCAATAGCTATACACAGGTCATGCCCCTTTCAGCCCACTGACACCCGAATAGACCCCCTAGGCCGCTACGTATTTCTGAAGGGCTCCCTGGCTGGACACACCTACACGTTCGCATCTATCTATGCCCCTAATGTTAATCAGCTGGGGTTCCTCGACTCTATGTTGGAACGTCTGGGCGAGTTTAGGGAGGGCTTCCTGATCCTGGGGGGGGACTTCAATGTCAGCCCTGACCCCTTACTTGACACTTCTCATGCTAGGCCCCCACATTCCTACGCGTTCCTCAAACACTTCCGTAAGTCCCTCCAATCCCTCCTCCTGACGGATAGCTGGCGAACACTACACCCGTCTGACCGCGACTTTAGCTATTACTCTAAGGTACATGACGTCTACACCCGCATAGATCACCTGTACGTAGACCGGAACACCCTGGAGCTTTTGCGATCTGCCTCCATAGGACAGATCACCATCTCGGACCATGCGCCGGTGTCGGCGGTCTTTGCCTTACCCTCGGGTTCACGTCGATCCTGGACATGGCGACTGAATGACAACTTACTAGACGACGCGGGGGTGGTGGGAGAAATCTCAGACACCTTGTCCCACTATTTTTCCAAGAACTCCACGGCTGACGTGAGTGAGGGCACGTTGTGGGAGGCCCATAAGGCCGTGATCAGGGGGGCATTGATCTCTCAAGGCTCCCGGCTGAAGCGAGAACGCATGGCAGACTTTCACAGGGTGTACACCGCCCTCCAGAAAGCTGAACTCGACCATAAGACGACGGGGGGCCCAGAGGCACTGCGTACCCTGACGGAACTGCGGGAGTTGTTCCTGCGGCTTCTGGACAGGCAGACACACAAGCGTTTCCGCCACATGTCCCATAGGTTCTACGAACATGGGAACAAGTGCGGTCGCATGCTAGCACAGGCGCTCCGGACGGTGCAGATGCATGTTCATAAATTAAATTCCCCTTTGGGGGTTCCGACGGTGCTGTCCTCTAAAATTGCAGCAGGCTTTCGGGAGTACTACGCCGCTTTGTATGATTTGAACTCTGATCTCTCCTCTTCGGCGCGGGCCGCAAAATGTCAGGCGATTCGAGACTATCTGACCTCGTCGGGATTCCCCTCGCTCATGGACGACCAGTCCTCAGCTTTAGAACAACCAATCACCCTGATTGAACTTAGATAGACGATTGGGTCTCTACCCGCTGGGAAGAGCTCGGGCCCGGACGGGTTTAACAAGGCATACTTTGCGACCTTTCTCTCCCACTTAGAAAACCCACTATTGCGCTACTTTAATTCTATAGCGGGGGGTATGGCAATTCCACCGGAAGCTTTACTAGCCCATATTACTGATCCCGAAGGAGGGCAAGGATCCCGCCGCCCCACAGAGTTAACGCCCTATCTCGCTCCTTAACTTAGCCGTGAAGATCCTAGCGAAAATATTGGCCAATAGGCTCAAACATCTGTTGCCTGGACTTGTGCACCTTCATCAGACAGGCTTCATCCCGGGCAGGGAGGCTAGGGACAACTCCATACGGGCGGTTCAGCTCATTCACTGGGCCCGCTCCTGTGCAGACCCCCAGCCCTACCTCATCATTTCCACCGATGCCGAAAAGGCATTCGACCGGGTGGACTGGTCGTACCTGCAGGAGGTACTTAAACATTTGGGCTTGGGCCCCCGTATGTTGGCGTCCATCTTGGCTCTGTACTCTGATCCATGTGCACAGGTGAAGGTGAATGGTACCCTTTCCTCCCGCTTCCCCATCAGAAACGGCACGAGACAGGGGTGCCCACTCTCACCCCTCCTCTTTGCTCTGGTACTGGAGCCCCTGCTCCGTACAGTTCAGGCTAACGGTGATATTAAGGGCTTGCAGGTTGGGAATGCGGAACATAAACTCTCAGCTTACGCTGACGATGTTCTTTTTCATCTCGCGAACCCACTGCTCTCGTTGCCGGTCCTGCTGAAGGAACTTAACCACTTTGGCACCCTATCCAATTTCAAAATAAATTTTGACAAATCGGAGATCCTCCCTATTAACTCGACCCCAGACCTAACAAACAGACTCAAAGCTGCCTTTCCTTTCTCATGGGCCAACACATCCTTACGCTACCTGGGAGTACGACTCACGGATAGGTATGAAGCCTTGTACAAAACAAACTTCCCCCCTTTGCTCGCTGCGATTAAAGATGATCTTACTAAGTGGACTCGCACTACCTTCACCTGGTTTGGCCGGGTGAACGTGGTGAAGATGAACATTCTACCGCGTATCCTTTTCTATTTCCAGATGCTCCCGATTAGATTGCCTAGACTGTTCTTTGATCGCCTCTCTAGCATGCTGACTGAATTTATCTGGAGCGCGCGTAAGCCCCGAATAGCTCTCAAGACGTTAAAGCGCTCTAAGACTGAGGGCGGGCTGGGACTTCCTGACATTAGACGATATTATAGGGCAGTTGCTCTCCAAAGGATACTGAACTGGTGTTTCCACTCTCAATCGAAGCTCTGGGTATCTCTGGAGAAGTGCCTTGCGGGGCGGAACTTATCGTACGCACCATGGCTACAGCGGGAACACAGGGGTCTATCAGAGACAACCTCTCCATTGACGACCCATGTGCTCGCGCTCTGGGATAGACTGAACGTTATGCTTAAATTGTCTCCCCCTGTGTCGCCGCTGGCCCCATTAGGTGGCTTCCTTTGGTTCCCTCCAGGTGAGCAAATGGCCTTTTTTGGGCCATGGGTAGAGGACGGGAACGCCAGCTGCGGGAAGCTAATGAAGGATGGTAAACTCCTGGATTACGAGACCCTTCCGACGGGGAGACAGGGGCCACGGATGAATTTCTGGCGGTATAGGCAACTACACCACTTTTTTGAAAAACAGGGCCACAGGATTAGGGATCCCTCTTCTGTCACCCCGTTTGAGAGTCTGTTCATTAAAGATGAACCTACCCCACACCTGGTGTCTGAACTCTACCGTTTCCTGGGCTCTGCTGCCCCTCTGCCCGTGCCCGCCTACGTACGGAAATGGGAGAGAGATTTGGATCAGGTCCTTACGGACGCACAACTGACCCATCTATACCGCCTCACTCATTCTTCCTCTGTGGACTCTAAAACACAAGAGACAAATTTTAAACTATTGTCTCGCTGGTACCGTGTGCCAGCGGACTTGGCGTGTATTTACCCAACTAAATCCGGGCTGTGTTGGCGTGGGTGCGGGCACAGGGGCACACTCATCCACATATGGTGGAGCTGCCCCCTGATTGAGCCCTTCTGGGCAGACGTTAAAGATCAGATACTGACGATCACGGGGGTTGACACACCCTTCTCTCCGGTGCACTTTCTTCTCCATGTCCCAACAATTCCTCTCAGTCACTATAAGAAGAGTGTAATTCCACACTTACTCAATGCAGCCAGGAGGCTGCTTCCGGTGTACTGGAAGCAGTCTAGAGTACCTGTTCGCGAGGACTGGATACGGGCGGTGAGTGACATCGGAGAGGCTGAGAGATGGGTGGCGACCTGTCGCGACCGCCATGACCGACATATGACCGTGTGGGCACCGTGGACAGACTATGTCTCGGACCCTGTTTTTGTTCCCTCTAGTTTAGACGTGGCTTTGCTGGAATTGGCGGAGCCCTCCCTTAAGACTCGCAGGCTGCAAGCGCTCGCTGGGGAGCAGCTGGATCTACCAGCACTTGGTTAAGGAGGTGGCCGTACGGCACTGATGTCTGTTGTTGAAGTGGAGCGCCCGGTGTGGAAGCGGACAAGTTTTTTTTTTTTTGCTCACTAACAAGGTGCGCACTGTTCCTTTCTCTACTCTTTCTTTTCTACCCCCCCTCTTTCCCTCTCCTCCCCTTTCTCCCTACATGTCTTACCTGTGCTTCCTCTCTTTCCCAGACCCTTATCTCCCTCTCATCCTCTCCCCTCCCAATGTCTACTCCCTTTTATTGTTACGGCTTGTGACCGGTGATGGAGATGTTACTCCTTAAGAATGTTGAGTGTGGTGTTGGGCTAGTTGGAGCAAATTGTTAGACCTTGGTTTACCCCATGGGGGCCTTTGCCGATCCCTGGCCCTGACCCGGAGCCCGCCTGGGGGTGGTGGGTGGTTAGTTGGAGGTCTCAGTACCCCCCCTCCGCCCCGGACATGGGCTTCTGGTTCGGTCTTGAGCCCTATGGCTCGCCTGGGTTGGCAGGGCTCTCGCACAGATTTCCCTCCTGGCTCATACCCAGGCTCGGGTGGTCTAGCGGAAAGTTCAGCTCTTCCCCCTCCGAGACATCACACTTTGGGTGTTCGCTCCCACACCATCTCTGGTTGTGGCCCATGCGGCCACCATGTTGCCGGGGGGGGACCGACCTGGCCGCGGACGACCTTAGGGTGTTGGCTGCTGGATCGGCCCTCATGGCTGAGTTTACGTCTGACACTGGCGGTTCATACCTGCTTACACAATGTGCATTGTTTGATATATAACTCCACTGTTTGACGGCCCTGCGTGGCCGGATCTTTATGTAATGACAACCTGTTGGGTGTATCTGACTTTTGTCTTATATGCTCTTCCCCCTTCCCCTTTTATGTTTCTGTTTCCCTTTTTTATTTTTTCAATAAATACTGATTATACAAAAAAAAAAATTAAGAGAGCCGGAGCAAATGGAGAAGATTAAAAAAGTCATTAGAAGAAGTAAGTAATTTTCATGTGTACTCTGATTAGTTTTTTTATTATTGTGCGGCACATGCTTTTTCTTTCAGGTTGTATATATACTGTACAGTACAAGAATAGATGTCTCAAGGTTCATGTTTGTGGGCATAATAATTGGTCGTATGAGTCGTCGTTCATTCGCTTACTCACTATTAATAAATTATTAATAGTGGGGGCGTGGCCAGGCAGCGGATGTAGCCGGACGCAACCTAAGCGAGCTCCGCCGAAAATCCTCTCTAATATCCTGCAAAAGGCAACCTTGTTCATCCCTGAGCACACCGGAGGATTCCTTGACACCCGAGGAGCACGTACTTACCTCTCCCGGCGAAATCATCCCACGATGTCACACGGCAGACGCCAGCTGGTGAACAAACCGGCGGAACTGATGGCTCAACATGGCGCGCATGCAGGCCGCAGCGCGAAAGAGAAGCACCGCGAGGCGGCTGAGAAGCTGTTCTCCCAGCCATTACTAAAAGAGCCTGTGGCATCCTCCAGCTCTCCGGAAGATTCGCCAGGTGGTGGGTCAGAAGCGGACGATACTGTCCCCCTGGAAGAAGCGGTGCAGGCCGGTCTCACGTGGGACACAGTGAGTACTCCAAACCCGGCTCCAACTAGGCCCCAGGGGCCGGAGAGCCCTATAGTAGAGGGGGAACCCACGCTAAGGGACATATTCACCGCAGTAACATCATGCAATGTGTCCCTAGCAGCATTGACCATGGAGGTGAAAGGGATGAAATCTGAAATCTCATTTCTCAGACAAGATGCCCAAAAAATTTGAGAAAGAACCTCCGCTCTGGAGGAACGGGTGAGCACCATAGAAGACGACATGGGGCCCATGCAGAGAGACCTTGCCTATAATAATCATCTGATAGATCAACATTCTTCTCGTTTGGAGGAATTAGAAAACAGGATGAGGAGGAATAACGTAAGGGCTATAGGCCTCCCTGAAAAGATGGAAGGGAAAAATCCTGTGGAGTTCATTGAGAAATGGCTGATTGCAGCTTTTGGGCGGGAGGCATTCTCTCCTATGTTTTCTATTGAACGGGCTCACAGGGTACCCTCCAGACCCCCACAGCCAGGAGCACCACCAAGACCTTTCCTATTCAAATTCCTGCACTACAGGGATAGGGATGCCACGCTGTATAATGCCAGAATTAACCCGGCGGCCCTAAAGGTTGACAATACTAAAGTTTCTTTATTCCCGTATTTTTCTGCTGAATTACAAAAGAAAAGAGGCAAGTTCATTGATGTGAAACGTCGTCTAAGAGCCCTTGACCTAAAATATGCCATGTTATATCCAGCCCGCTTAAGAGTGGAAGTATTTGGCTCAGTTCAATTTTTTGATTCCCCTGCTAACGCGGCACAGTGGCTTGACCGTGAAGAACAGGTGATCAAAGAGGCCAGGGGGAGACGGCCGGCTGATTGAGATAGCTCGGATTAATGATATGGTGTAGTTCACATACCCCCTTTTTCTAGGTTGCCTATGGACAGGCGATGACTGTTCGCTTGGTTTGCTAAGGCCTAAGGTTTTGCTGTTGAGAAGCTCCAAGACATTTTTGGGCGCTTCCACTGTTGCCCCCGAGAGGGTTGTTATTGGCCCTATCCAACCTGGTACCTGGATTTCGCTAGCCACGTTAGCTGCACTACACATGATACTGTTGAGTGGAGACCTCTCCATGTCCTGTATACTGGAACCCGTTCTTTGCACTGTTTTTTTTATCATTGTTTTTTTTTTAGCTCTGCCCATGTCCTCTCTGACCTGCTCCCCCCATAACCATGAGGCAAGGTGCTCTCTTCATATTGACTGCTTGCCCCACTATTATAATGCAATATTTGTATTTAATGTGTTGCTTGATGTCAGTATGCTCTATAACTTTGCTCTAGAATTTTATTCATATGCTGAGTATGGCTATACTCTCCTGATGTTACCTAAGCCTGCATGCCATGTCGAATATAACTAGATATCTGTCTTGGAATGTGCGAGGTCTGAATAGCTCTGTTAAACGCTTAGAGGTGCTGAGCACTATTAAGAGACTGGGTGCAGAGGTAGTCTGTTTGCAGGAGACTCACTTCCCCTCGGGTTCCACCCCAAAACTGGCGAGCAGGCAATTTTGCTACCAATACCATTCTACCCATACAGTCTACTCGAGGGGAGTGAGTGTCCTGATCCGTTGAGGAACCCAATATACATATATGGATGCCAAAATAGATCCTGAGGGAAGATATGTCTTTTTGTATGGTTCATTCTATGGAGTTAAATGTGTGTTGGCAGGAGTGTATATCCCCCCTCCGTTCTCCTCTACTGTACTGAAAACACTAGCTAACTTTATGTCCTGTCTTCCTGGCATTCCAGTTGTGGTCCTGGAAGACTTTAATAACTTGATGGATTACGGGCTGGACAGACTTACGCTCACCACGGGGACAGATAGGAGGGGCCCCACCCCTTTCGCTCGGCTGATGGGGGAACTGGGCTTGACTGATTTCTGGAGAATGTGCAATCCTGATGCCAGAATTTATTCATGTAAGTCAGCTTCAGTGGGTGGTTTGTCTAGGATTGACATGGGTTTTGGTAATGGCCTCTTGCTACCTATGGTGAGGCATTCAGAATACCACCCGAGGCACACCTCCGATCATTCTCCGTTCACGGTTGATTTAGGGTTGGGAGAGATAAGAGACAGAAGTCTCTGGAAGCTCAACCCGTTTTGGTTGTCGCTCTTCCCAGAGCCAGATCCAATCCCACCGCTCCTCACGGAATTTTTTCAGGTTAACTTAGACACGGCAGATATCCATATTGTGTGGGATGCGGCTAAAGCCTATATGCGAGGCCAATTTATTAGGATTATCAACCACATTAAAACTGGCACTAAAGAATGGGAGACGAGAGTACTAAAGGATGCAAGTAGTGCTGAAGTGGATTATGTGGCAGACCCCTCTAGTAATGATTTAAAAAGAAAATGGTTGGCTTCTCAGGCCTTGCTCAAGGATCTCTCGTTTCAATTGGCCGAAAACAAGAGGTTCTTTCTGCAACAGAAACACTTTGAGGAAGGCGAAAATACAGGTCATTTACTGGCGATGCTGGCTAGATCACAGCAGCCTCCCTCTCACATCGCGGCAGTCGCAGATGCGGGGGGGATGCTGTGCCACTCCACACGTTCTATCATAAGCTGCTTCAGAGTGTTCTTCCAAAATGTTTACTCGTCGAAGGTTAATCCCACCCCGGAACAGTTGAACTTGTTCCTAGATAAGTATCAATTACCACGGCTTCCCATGTCAGAGGCTACCTTACTTAATGCTCCCCTCACCAGCGAGGAACTCCTGGAGGCACTGGCGCAGGCACACAATGGGCGAGCGCCGGGAGCTGACGGTCTCCCCTCTGAGGTTTATAGCAGATACTCTGACCAGATTATCCCCATTCTATTGAAAACCTACAACGCAGCATTTGAAACGGGGGTACTACCACCGTCTATGAATGAGGCCCTGATTGTGGTCCTACTGAAGCCGGGGAAGGATCCTCTCTCCCCGGACTCATATAGGCCCATTTCTCTTCTGACATTTGATGTTAAACTTCTGGCTAGAGTCCTGGCCACTAGGCTCTCTAAATGCATTCATCGTATAGTCCATAGGGACCAGTCCGGCTTCATACCTGCTAGGTCCACAGCACAGAATCTGCGTAGGCTATTCCTAAACATACAAATTCCGGTAGATAATCCAGGCAATAGAGCTATATTTTCCCTCGATGCCTCAAAGGCATTTGATAGTGTTGAATGGCCGTACCTTTGGGAGACACTGAATAGATTTGGGGTAGGTCCATCTTTCCTAAAATGGGTGCAGCTGCTATATAGCTCTCCAACAGCAAGAATGAGGATTAATGGGGAAGTGTCTGACTCGTTCCGACTTTTCAGGGGCACACGGCAGGGGTGCCCTTTGTCGCCCCTGCTGTTTGCCCTAGCACTTGAACCCTTGGCTATACACATGAGATCCTCGTCCGACATTACAGGATTTATTTGGGGGACTAGGCGGGATGTTATTTCCTTATTTGCAGATGACACACTGTTATATTTGGGAGACACTCAAGATTCTCTGAGGAATGCGATGACTTTGATCGCAGACTTTGGAGAATTATCAGGCTTCAGCATCAATTGGAACAAATCGGTGCTCATGCCCTTGGACCCCCTGACGGACCGACTACCTGACTGTGCTAAGGACATAATGGTGGTAAACAAATTCAAATATCTGGGTATACAGGTCACTTCAGACCCTGCCCAATATCTTTCTCTGAACCTGGCTCCTCTGTTACTTAAATTTAGACAAAAATGTGCAGCCTGGAAGAAACTTCCCCTATCAGTGGCAGGCAGAGCGAACCTGATAAAAATGGTGTGGGCCCCTCAGCTTCTGTATGTCTTTCATAATGCCCCGACCTGGATTCCACACAGATGGTTCGCTCAGATCGACGCACAGTTTAGAGACCTGATCTGGGGAGGAAAGATAGCATGCATAAAACTCACCACATTACAGCTAGCCAAAGACCAAGGTGGCTTGGCCGTCCCTCATGCCCGCTATTACTTCATAGCATCGCAAATCCAACATCTGGGACATTGGGGAGGTAGATTTGGGAGACCCTGTACGTGCCCCGCTGATTCCTCCAGAGTCAGTGCTCCCGGCGGTTTCTCACTTGGAGGCAGGATTCACGCACCTAGATCAGACTTTACCTACGGTAGTGTTACTTAACACTCTATGGAAATACATCCGATCCAGTCTAAGGGGCTGATTTACCAAGCCTTTACTCCATGACTCATGGAGTAAAAGCAGGAGTAGCAGCCGTTTTGCCATTTACTAAAGAAATACGCTGCTAGTGCAGTGTATTTCCCTAGTTACTAATGTGCTCCGTGCGCCCAGGAGAGGGTGCATTGTGCACCAGTACAGACCTGGCGCACGGCACATTGAAATGTAAATTGCGGGGGTTTGGGCGGGAGTTTATTAGGGGGAGGTGGGGGGATGCAGGGGAAGTGAAGTGACATGTGTTTGAATGTGTTTGGCGGGCCGAATTGAAAGGGAAAGTGTTTTTTGAAAACAGATCCCCGTACGCTTGGGAGGTTCATTTGCATACTGGGCATGCGCAGAGAGAAATTTCGTCGCTTCCCGTGCGCCTTGTCAGTACGCCGTGAAAATCTTGGTAAATACCAAGCGGCGTACCCGTGAATGCGCTGCGTGACGCGGCGCACGGGAATCTCCGAGCTGTTTTCAGCCATGAAGGGGAACTCCGCGCCAAATTTCAAACTTGAAATCGGCGCGGGTCCCCCTTCAGGGCTACATTAGGCTCTTAGGCTTGGTCCGGAACGTGAGGGGTTAAACCCGCGCCGATTCGGCGCGGGGTTCCCCCCCGATCCAAACCAAGCCCTCATCCCAGACAGGAATGGGGACGAGGACGAGCGAGCGCCCCCCCCCCTCCTGAGCCATACCAGACCGCATGCCCTCAACATGGGGGAGTGTGTGCTGTGGGGGAGGGGGGCACTGCCCCCCCACCCCACAGCACTCTTGTCCCCATGTCGATAGGGACAAGAGCCTCTTCCCGACAACCCTTGCCATTGGTTGTCGGGGTATGCGGGCGGGGCTAATCGGAATCTGCAAGCTCCCTTTAATAAGGGGGCCCCCAGATACCGGCCCCCCACCCTATGTGAATGAGTATGGGGTACATCGTACCTCTACCCATTCACATGGGGGAAAGTGTAAAGTAAAATAAAACACCACACAATAAAATATTTTATTAATCTGCTCCGGAGCCCCCCCTTTCTTCTTTAGCTCTCTTACAAGGGGGGGTTTCTTCTCTCCCGATCTTCTGCCGGGACCCTGGGCTTCGGTGATTTCTGCCGGGGGAGGGCGCCATCCCTCGGTCCTCTCCGGAGCCTTCCGCCGGGGGCCCCCACCCCATTTAAGCTCTTTTACATTAGGGGGGGCATCCGGACTTCGGGGTCTTCTGCCGGGGGATGGCGCCTATCCCCCGGTCTTTCCGGTGCCTTCCGCCAGGGTTCCGGTCTTCCTGGTCTTCTGCCGGGGGTGCGCCAACTCCCAGGTCTTTTCTCTTCTGTCTTCTCTGCTCCCTCTTCTGCCTGGCTCCCCCGCGGAGCCAGGGCTTTCTTCCGTCTTCTTTCTTCTCTCTTCCTTCTTCTGCCTGTCTCCTCCGGGAGCCCAGGGCTTGTCTGCGCTGTCTTCTCCCTTCTCTTCCATTGGATGTTGACACGACGAGGTTCCGCGCTGACATGCCGTGTCAGCGGCGGGCATGGACTTAT
Source organism: Rana temporaria (assembly GCF_905171775.1). NCBI lineage: Eukaryota > Metazoa > Chordata > Amphibia > Anura > Ranidae > Rana > Rana temporaria. Next base: position 110,615,784 of record NC_053495.1, on the reverse strand, counting down.
ATAGGGTAATGCCACCATGTGACCTCAACCCATGTGACATCACATTCCCATCATGCCCAGGGAATGTGATGTCACATGGGTTGAGGTCACATGGTGGCATTGCCCTATATAAGTCCATGCCCGCTGCTCAGACGGCATTCCAGCGCCGGACCTCGTTGTGTCAACATCGAATGGAAGAGAAGGGAGAGGACAGCGCAGACAAGCCCTGTGCTCCGCGGAGGAGACAGGCAGAAGCGGAAGGCATCGCAGAAGCCCGCGGGTGTTGCCCCCCGGCGGAAAACACCGTAGAAGCCCGGGACCCTCCCCCAAAGGCAGGAGCCTCACTGGTGAAGGGGGTCTCGGTGAATTACGGCGCTGAAGACAGGGGTGGGGTGCCAGTGCACCCCCCCCGCAGAAACCGTTGAAGCCCAGGACCCTCCCCCAAAGGCAGGAGCCTCACTGGTGAAGGGGGTCCCGGTGAATTACGGCGCTGAAGACGGGGGTGGGGTGCAAGTGCACCCCCCCGCAGAAACCGTCGAAGCCCGGGACCCTCCCCCAAAGGCAAGGAGCCTCACTGGTGAAGGGGGTCCCGGTGAAAGACAGCGAAGCCCGGGGCCTAATGGGGTGGTGGTGGGGGGCCCCGGCAGAAGACCCCCGGCAGACTAATAAATTAATTTATTCATGTGTGGTGTTTTATTTCTTTACATTTTTTTCCCCAGGTGAATGGGTAGGGGTACGATGTACACCCATACTCCTTCACATAGGGTGGGGGGCCGGAATCTGGGGGCCACCTTATTAAAGGGGCCTCTCAGATTCTGATAAGCCCCCCGCCCGCATACCCCGACAACCAACGGCCAGGGTTGTCGGGAAGAGGCTCTTGTCCCTATCGACATGGGGGCAAGAGTGCTTTGGGGTGGGGGGGCAGTGCCCCCCTCCCCCACAGCACACACTCCCCCATGTTGAGGGCATGCGGTCCGGTACGGCTCAGGAGGGGGGGGGGCTCGCTCGTCCCCGCCCCCATTCCTGTCCGGCCAGACTGCGTGCCTGGGATGAGGGCTTGGTTTGGATCTTGGGGGGAACCCCACGCTGGTTTTCGGCGCGGGTTTAACCCCTTATGTTCCAGACCAAGCGTAAGAGCCTGGTATGCACCTGAAGGGGAACCCACATTTTTTTTTTTTTGGTCTGGAAATTTTTATTAAAAGACTGCTACCATACATTCCAAAAGAAACAGATATACAAAAACATGCCACATTTGGCCATAAACACAAAATGACATAATCCATCTTTACAATATTATAACACTACTCAATATATTAACACCAACACAATACTACTAACTTTCAAAAGACAAACTTATAACACATTTAACATATGCAAGAAAAATATTATATATTTTAAAATTTTTCCTCTTTTTTTTTTTTTAATTCTATTTATTAATTTCCAACACTCACCCCAGTATCCATCCCCTCACCGGGATCCCCCACGGGATCCAGGGCTGCAAACATATTTTGCACAGGTATTACAAGGGACGCATGGGCCTGAGTACCACTAGGCACCCCAGCCCCTGGACTTGGGGGAACAACGCCTGGGCCAGGACCAGAACCGGAGCTTGGTAACACAGTAGGCTTAGAGCCTTTCTTACCCACAGTCACCCACATATTGCCCTTGCTCATTTTATCTGGCTGGATAGGAGATTGGGCAAGTGGCTGGGTAGGTGGTTGGGTAGGTGGTTGGGCAGATGGTTGGGCAGATGGTTTTACTTCAGACTGGGAAGATTTTTTAACTGCTTTTTTCCTCCTTCTCCCTTTACGAATCGGGGCAGCATCTGGGGAGTCAGACTCCGAAAGTTGGCCAACGTCCACATCCACCCCAACTTGAGTCCAAGTAGGGATGGGTTGCGAGTCCTGATTTTGTGGAGGACGCCACACCTCCCCAGGCTCCTGAACCAATCTTATTTTACCCTTCTGGGACACTTTTTTAATAGGATCCTGTTTAGGGAGAGAATCCCTGGAACAACCAGGCTTTGGAGTCACTCCCTTGTCTGATGAAGACTCCAAATCTCTGGAGCCTATCACAAACATCTGGGCTTGAACTGGCAAAGCACCGGCAAGCTGAAGTGGGGGAAGGGAAACAGTTGGTACAGTGGTTGGAGGCACAGGCCCACCAGACCCTCCAGACGCATCAGGCGTCCGAAAAGCCGCAGGGCAGCGACTGAAAGTGTGTCCCAACACCCCACACAGATTGCATTGTATCTTATTGCACCCATCCGCCAGGTGCCCCACCTCGTTACACTTTGAGCAGCGAGACATCTTACAGCTTGCACTTAAGTGCAAAGGACTACTACATTTGAAACAGAGTTTCGGCTGTCCCATGTAAAAAGCCAAGATCCTGTCCCTCCCAATATACCCTGACGATGGTATGTGGGTTACAGACAGGCCTGCACGTTTGAGTTTCACTGGGACAGACCAGCCTCCCGTCCAAATACCCTTAGAGTCCACGTCCTTTTTTGGTGGGGACACTATTTGGCCATAACGCCCCAACCAGGTGACAATATCTTCAACAGGTATAGATTCATTTCTTACCAGAATCGTAACCTTCTTTATCTCCTCTTGCCTAGACAGAGAGATCAATTTGAATGGCTTCCATGCTACCTGAGTCCTCACCACCTCCCGCTTGGAAATAAAACTCTCCATTAACACGGGAGTGGTGAAGCTCACGTCATACTCCGGGGAGCCCGCAGGGTGGATAATGGCAAAAATATCCGGCGCCTCGAAACCGAGCGCCAGCACCATATCCACCACTGCATCCCTCCCCGGAGCACGACCAGGATCTCCCTGCCACCGCAACTGAACCACATTGCGCCTCTTCCTCTCAATACCCGCCACCCTAGTGGCAGCTGGTACCGAGCCCCTGAAGGTCATGGTGCCATGGGCATCATAAAAGCGCCCAAGATGTACCCGACCACCAGTGACATCAGCAAAGGATCTGCCAGCTTTTAAAGCGGCCATCACCCCTGCTTCCTGGGACCCACTGATGTGAGGGGGGGACAAGGAGGGGGCAAGGGGGGAACCAGGAGGAGGGGGGGAAACAGGGAGAGGACCAGGGGGGGAGGGACCAGAGAGTGAACCCGGGGGGTTCCTTCTTCTAGGGAGGGGGACAGGAACAACTGGGGAAACAGGGGACACCACAGCATTCACCACATTATTACCAATAGCACATCCTATAGCATTCCTTATAACCGCATTTGATGACATAACAGTACTCTGGTCATTCCCGGGGATCACAGGTTCAGCAGGCTCAGCAGGAGCATCATTGCCAGGAGTACCCTCGGTAAAAGTGTTAACCACCAGAGGGGTCCCTGCACCACCAGATTGACCCATTTGGGGTTGACCAGCATTCAATATAACATTTTCCATAACTGACATATTCATAACTGTACTCTGGTCATCCCCCGGGATCATAGGTTCAGCAGGCTCAGCAGAAGCATCATTGCCAGGAGTACCCTCGGTAGAAATACTGACCACCAGAGGGGTCCCTGCACCACCTATTTGACCCATTTGGGGTTGACCTAGACCCTCTGAGGCCCCTAGGGGCAAAACAATGTCCTGGATAACAGCGCTCTGATCCATTCTGTCTGGCTCTCCCTCCAGCAGCCTAATGGAGTTTATAGTGAAATCCGAGCAAGATGTAACACCCGGTTCACAGCCACCCCACTCAGCCCGCTGGGGGGTCATTGCCACAGCCTGGGGTGTCAAGGCTGGGGACACAGAGGCCGGTGGATCAGGGGGGGGAACAGCAGTAGACACATCACCAGCCTGAGGCAGTCCAATCATGGGCAGCGGCACTCCAGCAGCCACCTCACCCGCAGCCACCGCACCTCCACCCTGAGAGTCCATAACAAAGGCAGCAACGGGTATCTCACCTCCTGCGGTATCCACAGCAATAGTCCCGCTCCCGCTCGCGGCTCCACCCGCCATAGCATTGTCCTCCGTAGCTCCGACTTCCATCGCACACTCCACTGCATCCTCGGCGGCCATCGGACCCGCTACTTCCGGTTCCGCGGCGATCGCGGGAGCTCCGGCCAGACCTCCGGACTGTGCGCCCCCTGCTGGTTGAAGAGAAGTTGACACTCCAGGTTGGGAACGACGAACAGCTTGGCTACCTTTGCGACTAGCAACCGCCAAACGGTGAAACCATTCCTCCAATGCAGGGAAGCTTGTATCAGCCGCACTAGACACACTGTTCATCACTGCAACATGTTCACTGAGGGTCGCCTTGAGCGTCAAAATACTCTGCCGGTACCCCCTCCGTCTGCTTTGACCGACCAAATCCCTTGCAGTCCTCAGCCGGGCCAATTCGCTATGCACCATCTCCAGATAGGTCACGATCCTGTCCATGGCTTCATGGACAAACAGGATACGGTCCTCAGTCTGTTCAGGCCTCTCTGCTGGCCCGGGTCTCTGCCAACTAGTCCTCCCCTGGGCCTCCAGGAAGAGAATATCCACATCATTAGGTTTCAAACTCTCCACTGCTGCCGAAATTGCATCAGACCTCACCGCTGGTATGATCCTAGGCACAGGCTGGGGACTAGGGCCAACCCCTGGGCTTACAGCCTCCATAGCTCCTGGAAGTCAGAGAGCACTCCTGCAGCACGTCCACTCCCCAATCAATTACCGCGGGTGTGGCACCAGACTTTTTTTTTTGGTCTGGAGTTCCCCTTCATGAACAGCGATCTGTCATTTACCCATGTCAGTCCCCCCCCCTTCAGTTAGAACACACCCAGGGAACATATTTAACCCCTCCCTCGCACCTAGTGTTAACCCCTTCCCTGCCAGTGGCATTTTTAGAGTAAGCAATGCATTTTTAGAGCACTGATCGCTAGAAAAATGCCAATGGTTCCAAAAAAGTGTCCGATGTGTCCGCCATAATGTCGCAGTACCGATAAAAATCGCTGATCGCCGCAATAACTTGTTAAATAAAAAATACAACAAAAATGCCATATTTTGGAGACTTTTGCCAAAACCAATCAATAAACGCTAATTGCGAGTTTTTGGGAACCAAAAAGATGTAGAATATGTATCGGCCTAAACTGAGGGATTTATTTATTTTTTAGAATATATATTTTAGGGGATATTTATTATAGCAAAAAGTCAAAATTACTCTTTTTGTTTTTTTAAATTGTCGCTCTATTTTTGGTTATAGCTTGAAAAATTCAAAAAACGCAGAGGTGATCAAATACCACCAAAATAAAGCTCTCTTTGTGGGAAAAAAAAAGGTTGCCAATTTTTTTTGGGAGCCACGTCGCTCGACTGCGCAATTGTCAGTTAAAGCGACGCCGTGCCGAATCACAAAAACTGGCCCGGTCATTGACCAGCAATATGGTCCGGGGCTCAAGTGGTTAAAAATTCACAAAACACTAAAGTTAGCCCAATTTTTGGTGATAATGTGAAAGATGATGTTACACAGAGTAAATAGATACCTTACATGTCACGCTTTACTATTGAAAACACTCCTGCAATGGGGCCAAAATTCATTACTTAAAAAAATCCCCATAGGCGACCTTTTTTTTTTTTTCTCAGGTTACCAGTTTATAGCTACAGAGAAAGTCTAGTGCTAAAAGTATTACTCTCGCTCTAACGCAGGCGTCACTACCTCACATGTGTGGTTTGAACGGTGTTTACATATGTAGGTGGGAATTATGCAAGTCCCGCCCACATATATAAACATCGTTCAAACCACACATGTGAGGTATTGACGCGTGCGTTAGAGCGAGAGCAAGACTTTTAGCACTAGACCTTCTTTGTAACTATAAACTGGTAACCTGAAAAAAAAAAAGGTCGCCTATGGGGAATTTCAAGTACTGAATTTTGGCCCCATTCCAGGCGTGTTTGCAATAGTAAAGCGTGACATGTAAGGTATCTTTTTACTCGGTGTAACATCATCTTTCACATTATCAACAAAAATTGGGCTAACTTTAGTGTTTTGTGAATTTTTAACCACTTGAGCCCGGACCATATTGCTGGTCAATGACCGGGCCAGTTTTTGTGATTCGGCACGGCGTCGCTTTAACTGACAATTGCGCAGTCGTGCGACGTGGCTCCCAAACAAAATTGGCAACCTTTTTTTTCCCACAAATAGATTATTAAATGTGCGTGTTTACTTCTGTCTTTAACACCTCCCCTTCAGGCTGGAAAGCATCAGATCAGGGAAAAAAAAAAAAAAAAAAAGCTCTCATGCCATTGCAGCTTGGTTCCTACATGTGTGATGAACTGAGCATGCTCAAACACTTAGAAAAAAATTATCCTTTCTTTTTAAAAGGTGAAAAACACTTGGATGCTCATAGAGCGTGGTTTGGGTTAATACCAGGTGTGCGCAATTACAAGCTCACCCAAACTAGAGACTGCAATTTGTTCATGAGATTTCAATTGCTTCATTACTAGCACTATTATAAAAAGCAGGGATCGATCATTCCTCAGCTGCCCTCAGAAGGGGCAGGCTGGCAGAAATGCTGTTGCTAAACACAAATGTGGTTTGTTGCATGGTTTTTGTTTTATTTTGCCAATGGTTTTGGTTTATTTTTAAATGATGTTCACTTTGATGTATTTGTCTATGTGGCCTTATTTTATGAAAAATGTGTGAAGATGTTAAAGCTATGGTTATTTAGATTTTTGAAATATATTTTTGTTTGTGTTTGTTTGTTTGTCTTTTTTTGCTTTCCTTGTTTTGTTGACCAATAAAAATTACTTTAAAATTTTTAAGTTTGTCTTTTGTTACTTTTTCATGCTACATATGTTGACAGCTGCAGCTGAAATCGGTTTGGGCCTAACAAATTATGTGTGATTTTTGTCTAAGCTTCTTTCCTGGTGTGTAATCATGAAATGTTTGCCATGTTTATTCTCCATGACTTTAAAGACAAAGTGGTAAGTATTTTCTTTTTTTTGCAGTGGTCCTCAGCCCTCAAGTACCCCCGACAGGACATGTTTTGTGGATTTCTCTTATCAAGAATTGCTGTCCAGACTGTCTTTTAAAGCACATGTGCAAGATGAAGGAAAACCTGCAAACATGGCCTGTGTGGGGGGGGGGGGGGTTTGCTATTGGTGGACAGGCTTGACGTGCTGATTTACAGCACTGTGCTTAAATCTAGTGCAAGGCAATCCTATTCTAATTGTGGGTGTTTGAGGGAAGCCAAGTGAGTGTTAGAACCCCTGCTTTGTGTTTTTTTTGGGTTGAGCTTTGTGTCCCTTTTCTTAAAATTGGCTTCACTTCCTGTCACACAGCTGAACAGGAAGTGAGGTTAAAACCCTACCAGTGTCATTTCTTGGGGACACAGGTCAATCTAACTAGTGTCCCCATTAAGCAAATTGCACTCCAGCACTGCTGTGTACACCCCAAATCATGGGTCTTCAAACTACGGCCCTCCAGTTGTTCAGGAACTACAATTCCCATCATGCCTAGTCATGTCTGTCAGTGCATTACAAGGCCTCATAGGATGTGTAGTTCTACAACAGCTGGAGGGCCGTAGTTTGAGGATCCCTGCCCTAAATGATTATTTAGTTTAGGGTTTAGTAAAGGCAAAGCTACTCTGCAGTACAAGCATAGTTGCTGAAAATCAGAGAGGAAGCACTGATGGTTTTAACATCCAATCCTGTAGAAGCAAAGTTGTTTTGTTTTCTTTCTTCCTTGCTTTGCACTTGTAGTGCAAAGTTGATTTGCCTTTAGTAAATGGACCCCAAAGTCCAAGATCCCTAATAATTTGGGGTGTACACAGCAAAATGCTAGAGTGCAATTTACATAATGGGAAACTATTTAGATTGATCTCTGTGTCCCCAAGAAAAGATATTAGTAAGGTTTTACCCTCACTTCCTGTTTGGCTATGTGACAGGAAGTGAATGAATTAGAAAGGGTGAAGACACCTCACAAATGTTGTCACTATCAGGGGTGCAGACATCCCCAAAAAAATGAGCAGATAATACTTATTTGCAAATTAATAATTTTTTAGTTAACATTGGGTGGGGTGCTCTAACACACACATTCATACATATTAGCCACGCTGTATCCTGGCCTATTGGCATGGTTATATTTTCTTAGGCCTCTCAATAAAACTCTATGAAATTTGTGCTTAAACTAGAACCAGGGGCGGCTGACAACTCATGGGGCCCCCGGGCAATAGAAGATTATGGGGCCCCTCTGGCTTACAGATGGCCACCACGCCAAGAGGCAGTGCAGAGGCGGGGCAGTAACCCCCTCCCCCCCAGTAACCCCCTCCCCCCCCAGAACTAGTGTGTGTGTGTGCCCTGAAAATTCCTGGGCGGGTGATACAAAAACAGGGTGTGGCTTTGACAGGAAGGGGTGGGTCATTTTTCTATTAGGAGGTGCAGAAATGTAGTCAGGCCTAGGGCAGCACAAAACCTAAATATACTACTGCATATTAGGGCTTATTTAGACCGGATCCGATTTACAGCATGTTTTTATAGTGTGGGAGGAAACCCACGCAGGCACAGGGAGAACATGCAAACTCCATGCAGATGGTGTCATGGGCGGGATTCGAACCAGCGACCCTTTTGCTGCTAGGTCAAAGTGCTATACACTACACCACTGTGCTGAACGAACATGATTGCAGCTGAAAGCATGAGATCTTTTTTTTCTCCAATACCATGCTTTCCAGCCTTATTGACCCCGCCTCTCTCCATAAAGAGGACCTGTCACACACTAGTCCTATTACAAGGGATGTTTACAAGTGGTTAAAGTGAAATAATAAAAGTGAAATATTCCTTTAAATTTCATACAGGGGGGGGAGGGGGTTTACACGCATGTTTCCCACTGTACAAGATGTCATTTCTGAAGTGAAAAAAAAGTAAGTTTAAAGTACTCATGGCTATAAAGATTACAGTCATTGCTCATTAAAACAAAAAAAACAAAAAAATGTATGGGGGTCCCCCCAAATTTAATTACCAGGCCCTTCAGGTCTGGAATGGATATTAAGGGGAACCCCGCCGTAAAAAAACCCCAAAAAAATGGCGTGGGGTCCCCCCAAATATCCATACCAGGCCCTTCAGGTCTGGTGTGGATTTTAAGGGGAACTCCACCCCAAATTAAAAAAAAAAATGGCGTGGAGTCCCCCTAAAAATCCACACCAGGCCCTTATCCGAGCACGTTAACCTGGCCGGCCGCAGAAAAGAGGGGGGGAACAGAGTGCGGCCCCCCCTCTCCTGAACCGCACCAGGCCACATGCCCTCAACATGGGGATCATGTCCCCATGTTGATGGGGACAAGGGCCTCATCCCCACAACCCTTGCCCGGTGGTTGTGGGGGTCTGCGGGCGGGGGGCTTATCAGAATCTGGAAGACCCCTTTAACAAAGGGGACCCCCAGATCCCGGCCCCCCCTGTGTGAAATGGTAATGGGGTACATTGTACCCCTACCATTTTACAAAAAAAAAGTGACAAAAGTGTGAAAAATGACAGTAGCCGGTTTTTGACAATTCCTTTAATAAAATCTTCTTTCCGCGGTTCCTTCTTCTTCTTTCATTCGGGTTTCTTCCTCTGCTTCTTTCTTGGGTCTTCTCGTCCACATCTTGCCGTCTTGCCGTCTTCTCCCATCTTCTTCTCTGTCCGTCGACCTTCTCGTCCACATCTTCTTGATCTTCTCGGTGCTGCGCTTGAAATTGAAGATCCGGCATGTTCCCGCTCCTGGGACCCGCCCCCCTCTGACACCACAGGTTAACTCATCTGAAAGTCCGCGTGTGGCATATGTGCGTCAGAGGGGGGCGGGTCACATGAGTGTGACACGGCGGGAACTTCATTTGGAAGCTGCGGTGGGTTTTTCTTCTCCGGACGTCGCGCTTCAAATCGAATTCCCCCGCCGTGTGACGCTCTGTGACCCCGCCCCCCTCTGACGCACATGACCTTCTAAGGAGTTTACTTGTGGCGTCAGAGGGGGGCGGGTCCCAGGAGCGGAACACGTCGGCCAATTCAAATTCAAGCGCTGGCGGACCGAGAAGAAGACAGGAGAACACACAAGATGCGGACGAGGAGGCCGACGGAAGGAGAAGAAGATAGGAGAAGACACCGGGCAGACGACAAGGCTGAAGGATGGAGAAGACAGGAGAAGACACCGGGCAGACGAGAAGGCTGAAGGACGGAGAAGACAGGAGAAGACACCGGGCAGACGAGGAGGCTGAAGGACGGACGGAGAAGATAGAAGAAGACGTCGGGCAAGATGTAGACGAGAAGACCCAAAAAAGAAGCAGCAGAAGAAACCCGAATGGAAGAAGAAAAGAAGATTTTATTAAAAGATTTGTCAAAAACCGACTACTGTCATTTTAACACTTTGACATTTTTTTGGGGGTGAAATGGTAGAGGTACAATGTACCCCATTACCATTTCACACAGGGGGGGGCCGGGATCTGGGGGACCCCTTTGTTAAAGAGGTCTTCCAGATTCTGATAAGCCCCCCGCCCGCAGACCCCCACAACCACCGGGCAAGGGTTGTGGGGATGAGGCCCTTGTCCCCATCAACATGGGGACATCCTCCCCATGTTGAGGGCAAGTGGCCTGGTGCGGTTCAGGAGAGGGGGGGCCGCACTCTGTCCCCCCTCTTTTCTGCGGCCGGCCAGGTCAACGTGCTCGGATAAGGGTCTGGTGTGGATTTTTAGGGGGACTACACGCCATTTTTTTTTTACATTTGGGGTGGAGTTCCCCTTAAAATCCACACCAGACCTGAAGGGCCTGGAATGGATATTTGCCGGGAACCGCACGTCTTTTTTTTTTTACGGCGGGGTTCCCCTTAATATCCATTCCAGACCTGAAGGGCCTGGTAATTTATTTGGGGGAACCCCTACACATTTTTTTGTTTGTTTTATGAATTAATCCTGTCAGAATTGTCAGAGCCGACAATTCATTATAGCCGCGTGTGAATTTTAAATGGCTTTTTTTCCTTCTGAATGTCACTTTGTGCAGGGGCAGTTCTAAGTGCGGGAAAAATGCGATATTTCACATGCTGACATTACACCCCCCCTAGGTACGAAATTTAAAGGAATATTTCACTTTTATTGTTTCACTTTAAGAATTATTAATTTCACTGCTCCCGAAAAAACGGCCGTTTAAAAAAAAAAAAAAACATTGATACATGTCCCCTGGGGCAGGACTGAGGTCCCCAAACACTTTTTAGGACAAAACTTGCAGATTAGCCTTTAATAATAACACTTTTGAATTCTCCCATAGACTTCTATAGGGAGATCGGCGCGGCTTTACATATTACTTTCAATGCGCCGGCTGCTACGCTGGTTCATGCGCCTAATTAAGGCTTCACCTGGCGCACTAATTAAGGCATGAACCAGCGCAGCGCACAGAGCATAGTAAATCAGCCCCTAAGTGTCAGGGGGGTATGCTTATATACCCCAATCTGGAAAAACTCCTACTTTTCAAACTGGAGGGCTTTGGGCCTTGGGCCAAATATGGAATCCGGTACATTGCACAATTGTTTGTTGGCCCGATCCTCAAATCCTTCATAAACCTGCGGGAAGAGTTTGGGCTGGATAGAACACAGTTCTATAGGTACCTCCAATTAAGGCATGCTATTCAGAGGGAAGTCAGGCTTTCTCCTATGTCGCTAGTGCAACACCCCCTCCACAATGATGTGCTTTTTAACAAGGATAAGAAGGGCATGATTTCCCAAGTTTATTCCAGGCTGCTGAATGTTACCCACGACGCGTCTGCATTACCATGTAGGGAAGGGTGGGTTACCGATTTGGGCCCCATTGACGGAGACACATGGGAACTATGTTTGACCTCGGCTCCGCTAGTCTCGGTGTCGGCGCAGCATAGACTATCCCACCTATTTTTGCTTCACAGAGTTTACAGAACCCCCGCTCGTCTACACAAATGGGGCATACGGGACTTTCCTATATGCCCCAAATGTAATGCACAGGAGGGAGACTTGCTACATATGATGTGGAAATGTCCCAAACTTTTCAGGTACTGGAAATATGTCATTGACACTATATCTCAGGTATATGGCTTTTCGTTGCCTCATGATCCAGTGATCTGTTTACTAGGTGCCCTTGAGGTACCATCACTCTCCCCTAATGGACATACTGCAGTATTGCGGCTGCTTTATGCGGCACGAAAGGCCATAGCTCGGCATTGGATTACCCCCAGGGTACCGTCAGAGGGACAATGGGTTAAGATGGTAAATAGCTCACTGATAAGAGAAAAGATCACGTACCAACATAGGAATGCTCTTAAAAAATTCTATTCATTGTGGCAACCCTGGCTGGATGTGCCTGGATTGGGACCTAGCCAGGTGATTATGGAGAGACTACTGCAGGGATAATTTGCTGCTGAATGGGTGTAGGTGGAGTGATTAGCACTGGGGTAGGCATGGACTTATTTGAATATGACCGTAAGTCAGGATGTGGAGAGGCAGAGATCACTTTAGGTTAAGTTCCACATGTTTACATGTAAAGTGCACATGAACCTTTTGCTTTATTTTTTTTTATTTTTGCTATGTACTTCTGTTGCAAAGGATGCATTGGTTTTTAGTAGGGGAATAGATTCAAGGACATATGTCCATCCTAGGTGTAATGCATACTGATTAATCCAAATGGATTTAGAGAAGATTGGTTAAATATCAATGTCCATTATTTAGTGAATCTGTTCGTATGACTCTCAATCCTCTTGAATGTATCTTCGTTATTTTTGTATGTATCCTAAAAGTACTGTATGACTTTATTGTTTCAATAAAACCTAATTTTGATTTAAAAAAAAAAATTATTAATAGTGATTGAGCGAATGAACGACGACTCATACGACCAATTTTTGTGCCCACTACACACAAACATGAAACTTGAAACATCTTGATCTATTTATGTGAGACCAATTTTTTATTTAATGTAGATGTGTTCTTAACTAGATTTAAATAATCCAACTTAAGTCAATATACATTAAAAGGAGAGTATGCTCAGCAGTTGGTTACACATATGGACTCAGTAGCACAAGTGTTGGCCACAAGAACAACCTATTTAGGCTGTCACACAGAGGTGATCCAGTGGATACTTGGTGTGTTTCCATGTAGGAAACTTGGCCAAAAATAGAGAAATGTAGCAGCTTTGGTAATGGATACAATCCTGTGATAAGCTTAGAAGGATTGTAAAAACAGACAATTGTACCACACTTTATAAAAAGAATGATTCATATTCCTTTTTCAGGCCTCTAATCTTTTTAAATCATTTTTTTTTACAATTGGCACAGATACTCATTGATGGCCCTTTGTTGCGTGTGCAGCTGCTGCAGCATGGCCATTGTAGAGTTCCACCTGGTGGGCATGTCACAGATTAGGCGGTTCTTGGGCAGGTTGTGTTCCCTTTGGAGGTCTGCCAGCCGAGCACTGGCATTATATTACCTTCGAGGACATCCACATCTGTTTGGGGCAGATGAAAAAAAAAAAAAAAACGGTGGAGTGAAAACTAAAGAATTCAATGGATGTTCTGGGGAGGGTTTTAAAAAAATTGAGAAGTATGTGCTCTATATGATCTAACTGAACTTGCCATACAGTCAGATCCTAGCCCTGTGGACCCTACCAACACGGGTAACACTGTGTCTTTCAAACTCAGGTCCAACTTCTACCCGGTGGACTCCAGGGGTAAGGAACTAGACCTCTTTCAGAAATTGATAGAAAAAGATTTAACCCACCTTGCCCGTGACTGCCATAGGAGACCCTATCCCCACAACAATCTTACTGACATGGAAAGAAAAGCCTTGAATGACCTTGAATCAGACAGAGACATAGTCATCAAGAATGCGGATAAGGGGGGGACTGTGGTAATTTTAAATGCTGATGTCTATAAGAATGAGGCACTTCGCCAATTGTCTGACACAGACACATACCAGGCACTCAAATCAGACCCCACTGCAGCTTTCACCAAGGCCCTTACATGCCTTTTGGATAGAGGCACATCAGTTGGGATCTTTTCTGTTCATGAGAGAGATATTTTCATTCCAGATTGTCCCATCATGCCGGTATTCCATCACCTACCCAAGATCCACAAGGGGCTAGATCCCCTTTTGGGGAGACCCATTGTGGCTGGTATAGGCTCTCTTAACGAGCGTCTTGGGGAATGGCTTGATGGGCAACTACAACCATTAGTGGTCGATTTACCCGGTTACCTCAAGGACACAACACAGCTTCTGACCAAACTCAACCAATTTCAATGGCATGACAGCTATCGTTGGGTCAGCTGTGATGTGACAAGTTTATACTCCAGCATTCCTCATCATCTTGGCATCAGAGCTGTGGCTACTTTCCTGAGGGAATCGGGTAAAATGTCCCTGGTACTTCAAGATTTCATTTTACTTGTTTTGGAATATTTACTTACTCACAATTTTTTCATGTTTGACGGGGGCTATTATCTCCAAAGATGCGGGGCCTCCATGGGAGCCAAGTTTTCTCCCTCGCTCGCCAACCTATTCATGGGCTGGTGGGAGAGGTCCCGCATCTTTGGACATGATAGCCCCCGCAGGACTGATACGGTGTTCTATTGTCGCTACATTGATGACCTCCTGTTTATCACTTCAGACAGCGAGGCAGATCTCACACTTTGGCTTGATTATTTCAACAATAACTCTCTGAATTTAAAGTTTACCGGTGAATTAAATTCCAAATCCATAAACTTTCTGGATGTTAAGTTGACAGGTGCGGGCAATACAGTAGTTACTAGCCTCTACAGAAAACCAACAGCGGGCAATGCCATTCTAAGAGCAGATTCTGCCCATTCGAGACACACCATCAGGGGGGTCCCGTATGGCCAGTTCCTCAGACTCAGGAGACTTTGCAGTGCACCTGAAACCTTTAACGAGGAGGCCCATAATATGCAACCAGGTTTAAAGATAGAGGGTACCCTGAACACATAATTACTAAAGCCCTGCTGGCTGCCAGCTCTGTTCCAGAGATAATTTGCTACAAAGTTCCAAGAGAACAGCTTCCAAATTCTCCAATAATACTCCAGTTTTCTCTACTCCATTCAGTCTAGAGTTTCAGAAAATTAAAAACACAGTGATGAAGTATCTGCCCATACTGTATAGTGACCCAGTCTATAGTGCCATACTACTCATGGCATTAAACAGTGTCTCGAAGGGCACCCACGCTTGGAAGCTCCCTTTCACCCAGCCTATTTAATAGCAAAATCACCCATCATGGCTGGCTGAGTTTTAAGGGCACCTTCAAGTGTGGAATTAAAAGCTGCATTTATTGTGGCTTCATCAAAACAGGCCAACACGTCATTTCATGTAGCAATCATAGAGAATTTGAGATTAAGAGTTTCATGAATTACAACACCAACACATTGTGTATGTCATTTCCTGCACACTGTGTAATATACAGTATGTGGGACGTACAATTTGTAGGCTTAGAGATCGTCTCAGGGACCATCTTTATGATATCTCCACCAATAAAAACACCAATGTGGCACGACATTGGAACAACATACACTTTAAGGACATCACCAGTCTTGTTATACAGGGTGTAGAACAGGTCAAAACCCCCATCAGGGGAGGCGACAAGTTCCGGTCATTGTGCAAACGTGAAGTGTTCTGGATCTTTTCACTCCAAACCAGAATTCCGTCTGGAATGAATTTTGAGTGGGATGTGTCCCATTTTATGACTGATCAGTATCAGTATCCAGTTTCACGTTTGTACCTTTGTCCATTACCTGCCACAATTACATATTACACAGCTCATCACATCTCCTTGGAGATTTTTCTCTGATTTTGTGTCTCCTAATTCCCCCCCCCCCTTTTTTTACTCTAGAGGTGTCCGGTTCTTGAGTGCATTATATATATATACATACAGAAACTATTTCGCTGATAACCGATATTTCTCCGACATGGATTTTACATTATACCATCTTCACGCTCTCCCATACATGTATTTACAACACATGTGGTAGATTTTGGTTTTGAAGCGTTCTAATTACACATTCAGATTATGTATATGCCCAAGTACCAGCACATCCATCTTATCTTATGTATGCATGCGATTCCTATGGAATCTCATCTCACTGCATATCTCACTCTAGGTATTTAAGAGGCTTATCATACTTCATTCTATATGAGCCCGGTCCTAAACATACGTTAAGCTCCCTCGATCTGCCGGTTGTCCTGCCCTATGTTTATTTTTACATTGACTTTTCTCTTTTTTCATTTCATCTTTTTTTTTTTTTTTTTTCACTTCCACCTCCTTTTTTTCCGCTTCCGCTTCCCCCCTTTTTTTTTCCACTTCCACTTCCACCCTTTTTTTTTTTTTTTCTTCATCGCTCTTCCTTGCGCACATTTTCCCATTTTTTCTTATTCCACCCCCCCCCTCTCTTTTCATCTTGCCTTTTATTCCTAACCTTATTTTCTTACAAGCACCCTGGATGTTTTTTCCCCGATTTTTACAGGATCCATAAACACAGTATCTCCTTCTTTGTAAGAGGACTACAAAACACCTAGGCTCTTGCACCCTTTTCAACAAGATCTCAGTATCCTATACTTTCTTCTTTCTTTCTCTTTGGGTTTCATTAGAGAACCAACCAACATACATTGTAAGATATGTCCCACGATTACAGTTCTGCTGGCTTCCCAGCCATTCATACGATATGTTCGTTATCTTAATATGTTCATCGGGACATTTCATATGCATATTGTGTGTTTTTTGTTCTATTACTGTATTTAACTGTTTTTTGTATATACAGCTGTCAACAGTAATGTTCGGCTCTCCGTTTTATCAAATTTTATTTGTTCCTTGTAAGTACACAATTAAGTATTTAATTCATGTAGATCGCACAGTCATCGCGACATGTATGGCGATGTCTTTGTTGTCGGCGAGATGTGGTGGCCTCAAATGTGGCTTTTTTTGTAATTGGATGTGTCAAGACAGAGAATCAGATGGCGTATTTCCATTTCAACACATGTTTACCTACTGCCTAGGGAGTTTTTCATTAACCCTTCATTACCTCTTGTTTCCTTTTGGTTTTACTTTTCCCTTTCCAGTCTAACATTAAAGTATTAAAATATTGTAATACCAATATATTGATTCCGCTATGCAACCTGACACACACTCCATGCCCATACCCTGAACGCTATCATTCTCTAGAGAGATTCTCTATTAGAATGAGGTTCACATGTTGACAATTGTCCGCTAATAGCGGTTATTTTTCATCAGCCTCATAATAGCCACATTGACACTTCCCGACATTTCAAGTGCCCCTTTTTTACTATCATTTCATACTACTCTGCATGTTTACTCATTTACTGATTTTAAGATATTTTAGAACTCTTCTATAAACGGCCACACATGTTCACATCTTTTTGCTTTTGTTTTTGTCTTTGTATTAATGGTTCAGCTCACAATGAATGTTTAACCAGTCCAGATAGATGCCCCGGTGTCTCAGTTATTATTACATTAATGAGTAAGTACACAAACACATACAGGCAACAAAAATACAAAAAACAAAAATATATAACAATAATCATAAAAATAATAAAAAACACAAGTTAATATACTATAAAACAAATAAGACCATTATAATTAAGGTGCACCTTTTCACTATGCTCCATCTTTAGGCATTTTATGTTCACTACATTACACCATATTATTTTATGGTCTATGCATCGTCCTTCATATGGTTCACCGTCATATTCAACCCCATTTTTTTTCCCTTTTTTTTTTTCCCCATTTCACTTTTCTTTTGTTTTTCTTTCTTCTACTTTTTTTAATTCATTTCACTTTACTTTATTGCACTTTAATTCATATCATATTTTTTGTTTTCTTCATTTCATTTTATTTGTTACTTATACATGTTATACATGTTTTACACATATCATTCCATTTCCTGTCCTCCTTAATTCACTTCTCTTACACTCAAATATATTTCTTCAAACTTACACATAATTCCTACACTCTCTTTCACATTTTTCTGCACCCACTTCTCTATTGGGTCAACACATCATTTATATCCAATGTTCACTATTCACTATGAATTTGTATGAGACATAGTCCACACATGAGACACCCTCTGATTGTCTGTCGAGACACACCCAAACTTCACAGGGGACCCTGTTTTAACTTAATTGTTTCCAGAGCCCCCTCCCACTCATTGGGTTGTAAGGTATAAATTCACTCATTTTACTGCTTACACACTAGCTATGAAGAAGCACTAAGGCATAGTGCGAAACGTCAGCTTTTCTTTTGTTGTGCTGTTTTTTGCTGTGGCATGTATTTTGTGATTTTTGATTAAAGGAGGATTTTTTTTGGAGTGCGGCTGTCCCAGCTTTTTTCCTTCATCCTAACCTGCATTTTGATTGCACTGCCTGCACCCTTGGCTCGGACCACAGGAATCAGATCACCTGGTTCTCTTTGAGCGTTACCCACTCTCTCATTTAAAAAAATTGATGTTGACAATTTTTTTAGCCAAAAATATATTTCTTGATAATAAAAAAATAATAATTTCTATTAAGATATTTTTGGATAAAAAAATAATAATAATGACACATTTTAAATGTGAAACAATAAATATTTGTGGATACTCAACAATGTGTGGCTTATTATTATATTAATGCTGCCTAAAAGAACAAATCTAGATTTGTGGTGTTTACATTGACAATGATGAATATTTAGTACAGGAAAATAAACATGGCACTATGATAACCTAGGAGAAAGCTACAATAAACCCAAATTGGAAATAATCAAACAAATAAAAATACTAGAACAGGGGCAGAAAAATTGGGCCTTAGGCACTGCTGCAGTGCCACAAACACTGCAACCCCTCACAGATACTGTAATTGGAGCGCAGTAATAAGTCCTGCTGCAAAGTATTGCATCAAAAACTGTTATACACGCCCCTGTTAAACAGGGGCAGAAAAATTGGGCTTTAGGCACTGCTGGCGGTGCCACAAACACTGCAACCCCTCACAGATACTGTAATTGGAGCACAGCAAAGAGCCACATGCAAAGTATTGCATCAAAAAATGTTATTACACGCCCCTGTTAAACAGGGGCAGAAAAGTGGGCCTTAGGCACTGCTCGCGTGCCACAACACTGCAACCCCTCACAGATACTGTAATTGGAGCGCAGCAAAGAGCCAAATGCAAAGTATTTCATCAAATTTTTTTATTATACGCCCCTGATAAACAGGGCAGAAAATTGGCCTTAGGCACTGGTTGGCGGTGCCCAGATGTTCTTACTAGCTATCAGCAAGATCATTGAGGAGGAAAAGGATATTCAGTCAGCATAACAGGATAGTCACTCAGCATCAGCATAGGCAGTCTCCAAGGGATCTGACATTTCAAAAAAATTATTCAGTTACATCAGCATCAGGTGCTTGGTAGCTGGTGGTGATCCAAGCCTGATTCATTTTTATGAAGGTTAGTCGATCGACCGAGTCGGTGGAGAGGCGCACCCGTGATCAGTCACAAAGCCTCCAGCAGCACTGAATGTGCGTTCTGAAAGATGGATGCAGGACAAGCAGAGTAGCTCAATTGCGTACTGTGCAAGCTCTGCCAGTGATCCATCCTCAAGACCCAGTAAGCAGAGGATTTTCGGTGGGGAAGGTGTCCAAGTCTGATCCTGCCCCTAGGTATTCCCGCACCATGTAAAAACAGACGCTGGCAATGGTTGCTGGAACCGGTCATACCTTGGGGCTGCAGACTAAAAAATTGTCTGAACCTATCGGCCACCTTCTCCACCGCTCCTTCTGTGACTCACCGAAGCCTCAGCAACACGTTGTCCAGGACCAGGATTCGGTAACCCCCCAGTCTCTGGGAACGCGTTGCACAGACCTTTCTACAAGGCCTCCCGAAGATGTTTCATCTTCTGCTCCCTCTGCGATGGCAAGATAAGGTCTGCAACCTTACCCTTGTAACATGGATCAAGGAGAGTTGTCAGCCAGTAATGATCCCTCTCCTTGATGCCACGAATACGAGGATCCTTACGCAGGCTTTGCAGGATCAGGGAGGCCATGCAGCGTAGGTTTGCTGAGGCATTCGAGGCAGAGTCCTCTGGGTCACTGAGGACGACAGGATCCGCAGCCACCTCATTCCAGCCACGTAAAAGTCCATGGGTTCCTTGGGACTGTAATTGATCCCTTGAAGACTGCTGCTGCTGATGCTGAGTGCTAAGCTCCACCTCCATGCTGCTGATACAATCCTCCTCCTCCTCTTCCCTCCTCCTCGTCCTCTTCCTGTGTGCTAGGCGGGCAAACAGGACCACTGTCTGGATAAAGGGGGCCTTGAGAGGTAAGGAAGTCCTCCTCTTCCTCCCTCTGTTCTGCCTCAAGGGCCCTGTCCATTATTGCACGTAGCGTGTGCTCCAGCATGTGAATAAGAGGAACAGTCTCACTGATGCATGCACTGTCACTGCTCACCATCCTCGTGGCCTCCTCAAATGGTGACAGGACAGTGCATGCATCCCTGAACAAGGCCCACAGGCGTGGGGAAAAAAACCAAGCTCCCCTGACCCAGTTATGCTGCCATATTGGCACAGATACTCATTGATGGCCCTCTGTTGCGTGTGCAGCTGCTGCAGCATGGCCAATGTAGAGTTCCACCTGGTGGGCATGTCACAGATTAGGCGGTTCTTGGCAGGTTGTATTCCCTTTGGAGGTCTGCAGCCGAGCACTGGCATTATATGACCTTTCGGAAATGCACACAGACTTTCCTGGCCTGCTTCAGGACATCCTGTAAGCCGGGTACCTGCCCAAAAACCGCTGCACCACCAAATTCTGAACATGAGCAAAACAAGGCACATGGGTCAGTTGTCCCTGTCGCAGGCAGAGAGGAGGTTGGTGCCATTGTCGCTAAACACCATTCCTGGCTTAAGCTGGCATGGCGTCAACCACCTCTGAGCCTGCCCCTGCAGAGCTGACGAGAACCTCTGCCCCAGTGTGGCTCCTGTCTCCCAAGCACTGCATGGAATCTCTTTGCCTGCATTCCTGTGTAGCCCCTCGTACGCCTACGGAGCACCGCTGGTTCCGAGGACACATCAGCACAGGAAGAGGCCACAGAGGAAGAAGAAGAGAGAGGGGGGGGGGTGGGAGGAGAGAGGTGTATCACAACCAGTAGTAGTATTTGGAGGCGTGGTGGTGGAAACACCTCCAACACTACTGTACCTTGCCCTGTGTCCTTCCCAGCTGCCAGCAGAGTCACCCAATGCGCCGTGAAAGAAAGGTAACGTCCTGTCCATGCCTGCTTGGACTATGAGTCAGTGAAAAAACAAAAGAGAAAAGCGCCTCTGAGCATACTGTATTTAATTGTAAATAATAAAAGTACCAGCACTTACATCATAGTATATATGCTGCAGCCATGGGAGCTGGTATGCGTCTGTAGCTGACTGTCCGAAAAGCCTGAAGGACTCGGCGGCCGGAGGGAGCCGGGGAGAAGCGCTATTTCCTTTGTTGTTTGTACCGCTGCCAGGCAATGGTTTGTCAGCTGATGCTGACGTCAGCTTGGACGGAGGCCGAGGGGGACCACAACGCGTTTCAGTGCATATTACCACTATGAGTCAGTGGTAATATGCACCTTACCACTGACCGCCCTGTCCAGCGAGGCATGGACATTGTCTTCCACATGGCGGTAGAGAGCCGGAATCGCCTTCCGTGAGATAAAAGTGGCGTTTGGGAACTTGCCACTGAGGTACCGCACATTCCACAAACTCACGGAAGGTGGCAGAATCTACCAACTGAAAAGGCAGCAGTTGAAGTGCTAGCAATTTCGCTAAGCTAGCATTCAACCGCTGGGCATGTGGATGGCTGGGAGAGTACTTTTTTCGGCGCTGCAGCAGCTGGGGCAGGGAAATTTGTCTGGTACAATCTGCCATCGGTGTACCGCTAGTAGATTGCCCGCATGTACTACTAGGCTGTGACACACCTAATTCTACACCTTCAGTCCTATCAGTGCAGGCTTCAGAGAGGACTGAGGGTATAGTGGGGTTGGAGATCCCAGCTGATGAGGGGCAAGGTAAGGTCCGCTTTGTTCTTTGTGTGGGTCTTTCAGGTATGCTTGCCAACGAACTGCATGCAACGGTGCGATCTGATGCACATGTCTCAAAAAAGGCCCACACCAAAGAACTTTTGCAGTAACGCTGAGACACAGCAGTGCCCTGCACAGGCGTAGCTCTGCGATGTAATGCAGTTGGTGTGCTGCCCTTAGGCTGGCCCCTGGAGGGCATCCTACTTTGTTGGAGATGTGCCTGTGCCTCCTCCTCCTCTCCTATCAGGCACCCATGTACAGTCAGTGACCTCATCATCCCCTCCCTCCTCATCACTGTCAAAAACCTGGCAGTATGCTGCAGCTGGGGGAACATGACTGCCAGATTGCTGTCCTTCTTGGGCACCCCCTCTCTCTGGGCTCACATTACTGCCTTCCTCTATCTGTGTTCCAACATCGGAGCCTTCAAAACGCTGAGCATCTTCATGCAGCATGTACCCAACACTGTGTTCAAACAGTTTGGGGGACTCCTCAGGAGGACATGATGGGACTAGGGAAGGAGTTAGAGATGCCATTGAGCAGAGGGAAGAGGATGCCTTGGCAGCTACTTTGCCAGACAAAGTAAGCTCAGCCTGGGTGAGAGAGGATGAGGAGGATTAGAACGGCTTGGTCATCCACTCTACCAAGTTTTCTGCCTGTTGAGGCTCAACACGGCCAGCTCCCGACAACAAGGACGAGCGTGTGCACTGGCCACGTGCTGAAGAGGATGCACCGTGTCCACAACCAGCACTGTTGCCTCTAGACGCAGAGCCTACTTGCCCTCGTGACTCTCTGCCTCTCCTTGTTGCCCTTCCAGACATTATATCGGCCTGCAGAGGACAAAGTCAGTACACACACCTCGTAGCTTTAGGTGCAAACTGCAGAGGACAGGTGCAGTATACACCAAGTGGGTTTAGGTGAAAAGTAATGAGCAAACTTGCACTACACACCAGTGGGTTTAGGTGCAAAGTAATGAGCACACTTGCACTATACACCAAGTGGGTTTAGGTGCAAAGTAATAAGCACACTTGCAGTATACACCAAGTGGGTTTAGGTGCAAAGTAATGAGCACACTTGCAGTATACACCAAGTGGGTTTAGGTGCAAAGTAATAAGCACACTTGCACTATACACCAAGTGGGTTTAGGTGCAAAGTAATGAGCAAACTTGCACTATACACCAAGTGGGTTTAGGTGCAAAGTAATGAGCAAACTTGCACTATACACCAAGTAGGCTTAGGTGCAAAGTAATGAGCACACTTGCACTATACACCAAGTGGGTTTAGGTGCAACGTAATGAGCACACTTGCAGTATACACCAAGTGGGTTTAGGTGCAATGTAATGAGCAAACTTGCACTATACACCAAGTGGGTTTAGGTGCAAAGTAATGAGCAAACTTGCAGTATACACCAAGTGGGTTTAGGTGCAAAGTAATGAGCACACTTGCAGTATACACCAAGTGGGTTTAGGTGCAAAGTAATGAGCACACTTGCACTATACACCAAGTGGGTTTAGGTGCAAAGTAATGAGCACACTTGCAGTATACACCAAGTGGGTTTAGGTGCAAAGTAATGAGCACACTTGCAGTATACACCAAGTGGGTTTAGGTGCAAAGTAATGAGCACACTTGCACTATACACCAAGTGGGTTTAGGTGCAAAGTAATGAGCAAACTTGCAGTATACACCAAGGGCCAGATTCTCGTACAGTCACGTATCTTTGTGCGGGCGTAACGTATCCTAATTACATTACGCCTCCGCAACTTATACGGGCAAGTGCAGTATTCTCAAAGCACTTGCTCCGTAAGTTGCGGCGGCGTAGCGTAAATAGGCGTAGCGTGATTTATGTTAATCACTCGTGACCCGACGTGATTGATGTTTTTCACGAATGGCGAATGCGCCGTCCGTGGACATATCCCAGTGTGCATTGCTCCAAATACGGCGCAAGGACGTATTGGTTTCGACGTGAACGTAAATTACATCCAGCCCCATTCACGGATGACTTACGCAAACAACGTAGGCGGCCTTTTATAGTGTGGGGCGTGTGCTAAAGCCCTGAGCCATAATTGGCCAAAGCCACCCTGGCTTTGGCCAATTACGGCTCTCTGTACTGACGGCGCTGTGATTGGCCAAGCATGCGGGTCATAGAGCATGCTTGGCAAATCATAAGCAAGCAATGCCGCAGTGAATTATGGACCGTGGTGCGTCTCTCGAATTTGGCGCGAACGACCCATTTTGTTCGTATTTTGACGAACGATCGAACATACGATGTTCGAGTCGAACATACGTTCGACTCGAACACGAAGCTCATCCCTAGTTCCTGGGTTCCAGGTGTACCAGCAGCATATCAACAGGGGGAAAAATATTCTGCTACATTGGAAAAAAGATTTGCTTATTACTACGGAAGTCAAGTATGCACTTTTTTCCAACAAAGAATATACCTCCATATGTGGTGGGGGACAGAGTTTGGCTATCAACCAAATATGTGAGACTGAAACAACCTTCTACCAATTTTGGAAATATGGTCCAAGATGTGTAGATTCACCCAAAAATTTTTGTAATTTTCTAACAAGAATTGTGCTTTCTCATCACTATCAATTTGCTAAAGTACGCACCGCAAATTATCCCCTTCCCTTTCCCATTGGAAAAAACTTTATCAACCTTCTACCAAGTTGGGCCCTCGATTTATTGGTCCTTACAGAATTATTGCTCGAGTCGGCCCAGTCTCCTATCAGTTGAAGTTACCCTTCTCTCTCTGGATAAATCCCGTGTTACACGTTTCCCTCCTCAAAAAAGCAATTTTCAATCGCTACTACAGAACGAAACAGCTGCCTCCTCCTATTTTTGTTGGAAAAAATGAGTTTGAAGTCTCCAAGATTCTTAATTCTAGAAGACAGGGTCGTGGCCTTCGTTATCTAGTTAATTGGAAGGGATATCCTGTTACAGACCGTTCCTGGGTTCCAGCCAAAGATCTGCATGCCCCTTCTCTTATTCGAGACTACCATGACTCCTTTCCCACTAAGCCCCACCAAGACCCTGTGGGATGGAGGCAATCATGGCAGCCATCCTGTGCTCTAAGCTGGCTAGGGCTGAGGACAGTTCATCCTTAGTGATAAAGGGTGAGGCAGCAGCGTTGACTGTAGACACAATATCAGATAGGTGCAGCGGCTCAGATTGCCCGGAAGCCTCTGGTCTTTCAGGGGGATTTAACACTAGGGATATGACTAGGTTCATCAGGAACTACTGATGACATAGGTGTGCCCTTCCCTGTAGTGTTAGTCCCACTCCTCTTTACTAGCCACAAAAAGGGAGTACTTGGGTGTAGATTTAACACACCTCAGAAGGGAAACCCTTTGATAGGGCTCACCAAGCCCCTATGTAACAATCCTGCTAAGCACCTTAGCCTGCCAAGCAACACTTGGTGTCTCACGTGACCCGGGTAATGAGAAATTAACCACTGCAAGTATCTGGTTTAGAGCCTGCTCTGTGTCCCACAGCCATCTCTCGGAAGCACCGCATGCTTGGCATACACAGCCTAAATAAGCTGGCTATCACGGGCAGACTAGTACTTACCGAGGCCAAGATGCCAAGAGCGGTTCACCCTTGTGACTAAGCGCACCTCGACCCCTGGAGGTGAGACAGGGGAGGAGAGGCACAAAGAGGCACAGGCTACCCAGCAGGATCAAGTAGACTGGTATCGGGGTCTTTCAAGTGGACGAGCACCTGTGTCAAACTGGCAGGTGCGTGGCTTGCTGGAAGAACTAAGTCAGAGAGTTCAAAACCAGGCTGAGGGTCAAGCACGGGCTGACAAGATAGTCCAAACACAGCTGAGGTACTGTATAGGTAACACACAAGGCAAGTCCAGGTCACAGGCAAAAGGTCAAGGCAAGGAGATAAGAGGCAAAGTCCAGGTCACAGGCCGAGTGTCAAACACAGGAGATGAGTGGAGTCCGTAATACGAGCCGGGGTCGGGTCCAGGAGAAGATCAGCAGAGTCAGAGGCAATCCGGGTCACAGCAGGTAATCAAACACAGGAACAAGTCACAGGAAGCTGAAGACGAACCAGCAATCCCTCTGAGCACTTCCTGAGCTTTTATAGACAGCTAGGAAGTCATGTGATGCATGAGTGTTTCACTGTCAGCTTTGCTGCCATCTAGCGTTCAAATGAAAGTAGAACATGACTCTTCACAATGTGTTTCTCTGACACTGGCTGTGCGCTGGAACGTTCATGCATACGCATGTGTGTAGTTCTTTCGAACAGGCGTGGCTGCATTTACATATGATGCAAATCTTCGTGAGCCAAACAAAGCTACTGCACCAGTGCAGCGAAGCCACGTGCGCCATCGCTGCCAGCAAACTGTTGAGCCAAATGGCGTCTTTGCGAATGCATGTGTGCGCTGACCGTTTAAACACAAGTGAGAATAAAGACACTGCTGCAAATTTTTGTGCGCCATGGCTGTCAGACAACAACTGTGAGTATAGCAGTACTCTTACGAATGCACATGAGCCCTTAGTTGTCAAACAAAATAAACTGTTACATTTTTAGTGGCGCCTTTGCGAATGCATGTGCTCCCTGGTAAAACCAAGGCAAAATGGCACAGCGTTGTTACAGGTAAAAATCAGCCAGACACAAGAAAAAAAAGGTACACTTTGCAAACAGACACAGCCAGCCCAAAACTCCCCGTATGCTCACCGCACACAGGTGTCCAGCCCTTAGCTATCTTGACTAATTGTTACAATAACCGGGACACCCCACAATATATAATATATATATATATATATATACAGTATATATATTGTGACAGGAAGTCAGGTAAATCTGTGGGTGTTGTCACAGACGGGACATACATTTCTGCCTTGTTTAGACAATACACCAATTGTTATTAGGCGTCGGCTGCAAAAGTAGCCAGAAAAGGTCTAAGGGCGTTGGAAAACTTCAGCTGTTCAGAATGAGGCAATTAAGGCCTCTATAAGTAATCCAGAGGATTACCACTGATTTGCTGCATCCTGAGGCTTTCTGAGTGAAGGAGAGCAGTAGCTGAAAGTCTTCTGAGGAGGTGAGATGGTGATTGATTTTTTCTGTGTGATAAAAATCAAAATACTATTGTTTTTCTGCTGTATGACCAGCAGTGTCTGCCCAGCACTAGGCGGTGCCAGACTCCATAGATAGGTTCCTGTGTGGTGAAGATAGACGCCCAAGTGGCCAGGGTTTATTTTATGTTTGATTTTGTTTATGCTGTTTGGATGCTTGCACTTGTTTCCAGCAAGATGGAAGAATAAACCAAAATCTTTGTTTTCAACCGTCTTCGACTGCCTGTCTGTATAAATTCAGTGTGTAGTGAACCCATCCAAGGGGTCACACACCCTGCTACCGAGCTAACCCCTTAAAATATATATATATATATATATATATATATATATATATATATATATATATATATATATATATATATATATATATATACATATATATATACATATATATATATATATTTATATACTGTAGATATCTATATATAAAGGGGTTTGACTTACCCGTCCAGGCACAGGGCAGCTTAGAAACTATGAGCCCAATCGTCACCCATCACGGCGGGTTCCTGTCACTTGAGCTTGATCCTTGACTTTCAAGGACTTGGTACCCTTTTCATGTTTAGGGTCCACTCCCTTGGACCTGTACAGAACCCTGAAGGAATGTCTTAGCGCTGTAGTGTCCAGGATTCCACTTTGCAGGGTCCAGTGCCCGGAGGCCACATTACAGGCAAAACCTTGAAGGATCTTGAGCCTTTTTTGCGAGGCTTGGGTGCCATTTATCTAAGCTATAAAGCTTGTGTCAAATAGATCCGATCGGTCAATCCCTTGATTCATTTTTGGAACCGTTTGTGGGAATAGAGACCTGGGGCCAGATTCACGTAGATCAGCGGATCTATAGATCCGCTCGATCTACGTGATTTAAGATCCGCTCCCGCAAGTTTGAGAGGCAAGTGGCTAATTGACAAACCACTTACCTCCAAACTTGCGGCGGCGGATCCTAAATCCCCCGGCGGAATTCAAATTCCGCGGCTAGGGGGAGTGTACTATTTAAATCAGGCGCGTTCCCGCGCCGATTTAAATGCGCATGCGCCGTCCAGGGAATTTCCCGGCGTGCATTGCTCCCACTGACGTCACTAGGACGTCAGTGGTTTTCGACGTGAGCGTGACTTGCGACGCGCGTGTTTGTGAATCGGCGTACGCAAACGACGTTAGAAAATTAAAATTTGACGCGGGAACGCCAGCTATACTTAACATTGGCTGTGCCTGATAAAAGCAGTGGTAAGTATACGACGGGAAAGCCGCTACGGAAACGTCGTAAGAAGACTGCGTCGGGTCCGCGTACGTTCGTGAATTTGCGTATCTCGCTGATTTACATATTATTCAAGGTAAATCAGCGGGAATGCCCTGGCGCCATTTTTAAATCGAAAATAAGATCCGACAGTGTAACACATTGTAACACTGTCGGATCTAAGTGTAGTAATCTTGTATAGTGTCCAACACAGAACCATAAGATCCAATGTACTGAAGTCAGAGAGTAAATTAGGTTGTTCCGCAACAACTCACACCAGGTTCTCCAGAGAACGCATTTAATGGATCTTCCAATAACATACAAAGTCCACAGATGATACAAGAATCCAACAGAGTATAATTCAGAATCCCATCTTCTCCTAGACCTGTGCAATGTTCATCATAGAGTGACAAGACAAGACTAGACTCCTTGAATGCCAGCTTGAGTCCTTCAAATATTGGACTCACACTGGAAGGGGGGGGGGGGTCAACCAAATGTTCCCATTGAATGAATATCCCACCAAGTCTAATTAACATTAATAAACACTTCCTTATGTAAGGAAGTACCAGGCCCACACCTAGGTCGTCT
This sequence comes from Rana temporaria, assembly GCF_905171775.1. NCBI lineage: Eukaryota > Metazoa > Chordata > Amphibia > Anura > Ranidae > Rana > Rana temporaria. Next base: position 110,586,905 of record NC_053495.1, on the reverse strand, counting down.
TAGATAAGATTAACACATCAAAGAGTCCTTTTGATACGTGTCGTTTGACCACTAACCCCTTTGATGTGTAACCTTGAATGCCTGTATGTAAACCTATATATACTGTGCCTTTCATATACCACAATATTTTACAATACCTACATATCTATATTAATATTACAACATATTCCCCCACTTGAGTCGGTTCTAACTACTAGAACTGACTCATAAATCAAACATTAAATGTCATTATGGTTTGAGGTATTGGATGCTTTACAACGGCTCATATGAAATATTAAGTTCAGATTGGTTACATCTCTCTTCACCAACCTCTAAAATATCCCCATGAAACAGTTATTAGATAATATAACTTTAGACCATGACTGGAAAAGGATTCAGTAAACATTCGTGGCCAGTATAGCTGTTAGGCCTCATTTCAAAGATTGCTCCTTGTTTTGTAAATCACATCACGATCTTGAATATTGTGCAAAACGAGCTGATGTCACCGTCCATTCTGACTTCACATCTCTCACCATCTCACTGAAAGTAAAGCTTGGTATGTTTTGGGAGGTCCAATCCACATAAGTCCAGGATTCTCTCATCTCCAGGCTCAAAGTTTTCATTTTTAAAGATGCTTTTACACAAACACCAGCAATTCCTGAAATTCTTCCATCTTCCATCTTTGTAGTAAGAAGAACCATTAATGTATCAGCAGTCCCTTTCAAGGTCAAAAAGGTTTGGATCCGGACCGGCAGTAACAATTCTGTGCTGCAAACTATTTTCTTGCACTTGACACCTTCAATCATTCAAACCTTCAATATTCTGAATTTGTTGATTGCCAGCAGCAATTTGCTTTCGTAACGTGCTGTAGGCCGAACCCTTGTTGCCTTTAATAGAGCTGTTTTGTATCATTCAGTCCATAATTCCACAGAATGGTATGCCAACATATATATATATATATATATATTCCCCCATGCGACGGTATAGATATTATCAGCTTGACATCAGTGTTTATCAGATCTTCTGTGCAGACAAATCAGCAGTGGAAATTCTTGCCAGTATTTTTTATGAAGAGTAGAAAGGTCTCTTTCATCCATATGTGTCATAGCCTTCAGCATATTATAAATAACTGATTCAACAATGTTTCAAATCATGACTAGAGTGATGAATTTCACTCACCCCTCTTATAAATTTAGGAAAACCACCCAACCTACTAATGTATGCTATGCCCAGCCATTTGTGCAACATCACCTCAGATGTAAATATATTGATATCAATATGCATTATTCATATGTACAGATGTTATAACATTCTAGATTTAAATGCTTTGCTCTGGTTTTAAGATTAAGTTCAAGAAATAAAACATAATAAAAAAGCAAAATATATCGGGGAAAGGGAGAAAATAAAAAATAGGGCGTTGGGTAAGTCCATTGAAAATAAAATAAAAAAATGAAGAGAAAAAAAAAATTTGAATGTTCAAAAAAAAGTCCATTGCTTGATGAAAATTGAGAGAGTGTCCATGAATTCTTTATAATTTCTTGTATAGTGATATTGTCCATTCAGTGTCTCTCCCCCACTAGTCAACAATTACTCCTGCTTTTTACATGCAAATGCATATCTCCAGCAACGTACCTGAAAGACAAAAAACTCTCAGACAAAATCTCATTAGCAGGACCTTAAACAAAGAACTATTTACATGTTTACACTTTAAAGCTAATTCACCCCCACTGCTATAGAAGTGTCATTTTCATTCAAAAACAGATCTGTACCATTCAACTGTTCTAATATGTGTAATATTCTATTTTCATCTTATCATACTCAATCTTCAGATGGTCATATTTCTGTTTTAACTGAGGAAATGGTATCCAGGTCCTTTTCTTATTATTATTTTGGTCAGCTCTGTTTATCATGTTAATATCACCATGTTTGACCCAGAGTTTCCCCTTTTGATGTGATCATTAGATATTATCTTCTGATCTTTCTGTTCAGTGTTTGTCCTAAACAATGTGGCTACATCAATTCTGACAGCTTGCTCATTTGACCTTCTCCATAAATGATCTGCTCTCAATAATATGTCTTTTAAATCGTGAGGATTCGGGGTAACCAATAAAATATTTGTTTGATATCTTCATGCAAAGCATCTAGCAACATACTGATATGTATCGAGCCTCCCCGCTCAAATGCAAGATTATTACCAACCAACAATTCCATAATAGTTATATCCTGTGCGACAATTCATAGGGAGATTCACCTGCATTTGATCAATCTTCCCATGAATCGTAACATCAGAACGCACTCCGTACAGAACACATAATAATTCCAGTAATATGTCCCTTGTCCTCAGAGGCTGAAGACAGATCTGTTTGATTCTCACCAAAGACATTCCCTATAGAATGTTGCAAAACTCTTTCGTCGATGGGTTGAGATTGTACAAATCTATGACATTCTGCAAGTCACAAAACCATTTTAAAAATTGTTTAAATCATGGCAGGGAACCATTCCTATTTCTTTAAGAATTGCATCCAGTTCTTTTGGTTTCAAATGCTTCATTACAAGCTGAACTTCACCTGTATTATTGTTATTGTTATAAACCGTGGTGGTCACAGTGGGTGCGGCTGGCAATGAATTATCAGATTTAATATGAGGTTCTGTTTCATTTGATAGAAAGTTTGTATTTTGCTGCAGATTGCTTAATCCAAGATTTGATGCACATCTGCATTCCTGAGATCTCTTCTCCAATTCCATAATTCTTAATTTTAATCTCTCATTTTCCTCTGATAATTCATCACAACGTTTAGATTTCTCAAGCAAAGCTCCACCAATGGTAACTGCATGCAATTTTAAATTTACTGTCTCAGTTTCTGATTGGTTTTGTAACCTCTTGCAAACCTTATGGCTATTATCAACTGCACTCTGTAACTGCGCAATTTCCTCAACTTTATCATTCAAAGAACTTTCCATTTTTAAACAACAAGATAACAAGCCCTGCACAATACAACCTTTTCTTTTACTTTCTGAAATTTTGCTATCAAAAACACTTTCCTCTAAAAATTCCTTCATCATAGTCCACGTCTGCTTACATTTTTCTGGCATTTCATAAGGACCGCCATGACGCTTAATACATTTTAATACCCATCTGTTAACTTTATCAGAACTGACACTAGCTTCACACTGAGTAAGCATTTTGACTATAGTACTAATTTAAGATAAAGGAAATATTTTACTCACCGCATTTGCCAGTTCCGTTCTTCTAGTGCACGGCAGTCTTTTCTTTCTTCAGTTTCCAGTCTCCAGAGAATAATTCTGGGGTTCCAAACTTGTTTAGTCTTGTATATCAGACTCTCTTATGTCACAACCAGACATTAGAGGTCACAGCACAGCTCTTGGGTCTCCATCAGACTTCTGTCCAACTCACAGGATTGCTATCATCACCGCTTCTGTTACTAAGTCCTGAAATGTGCTTCTGGTCACTTGAACGGCACCAATGTAGTAATCTGTATAGTGTCCAACACAGAACCATAAGATCCAATGTACTGAAGTCAGAGAGTAAATTAGGTTGTTCCGCAGCAACTCACACCAGGTTCTCCAGAGAACGCATTTAATGGATCTTCCAATAACATACAAAGTCCACAGACGATACAAGAATCCAACAGAGTATAATTCAGAATCCCATCTTCTCCTAGACCTGTGCAATGTTCATCATAGAGTGACAAGACAAGACTAGACTCTTGAATGCCAGCTTGAGTCCTTCAAATATTGGACTCACACTGGAAGGGGGGGGGGGTCAACCAAATGTTCCCATTGAATGAATATCCCACCAAGTCTAATTAACATTAATAAACACTTCCTTATGTAAGGAAGTACCAGGCCACACACCTAGGTTATCTTAGATAAGATTAACACATCAAAGAGTCCTTTTGATACGTGTCGTTTGACCACTAACCCCTTTGATGTGTAACCTTGAATGCCTGTATGTAAACCTATATATACTGTGCCTTTCATATACCACAATATTTTACAATACCTACATATCTATATTAATATTACAACAACTAAGCCCTATCTATGCGTAACTGATTCTATGAATCAGGCGCATAGATAGGACCAGTGTAAGTCAGAGATACGACGGTGTATCTGTAGATACACCGTCGTATCTCTTTGTGAATCTGGCCCCTGGAGCTCAGAGAACGCTAAAAAATATGCCACCCACCTTGTAGACACTGGTAAAAAACTTAAGTAACATCCTGTATGGGAGGGGTTATATAGGGGATCACTTACTGTCTAAAGACCTTGGTGTACCAGTGTCCATTCACCTGATGATGGAGTATAACCCAGCAGGTAATGAATATTAGCCTGACTCTGTGGCCCATGATGTATTAAAAAGTAGACATATGCACACTGAAATATTTTGTTTCTAAATTTCATTTTCGTCCAAAAAATTAATTAATTTAGTTACTCCCGAAATTCGTTTTTATTTATTTTGTTAAAAAAATGCATTCGTCCGAAAATCCAAATTAAGGTCGAATCTGTCATTGAAGGCTTATGGTGTCTGTCGAAATGTTCTAAGAGAAGAAGAAGAAGAAGAAGAAGAAAAAAGAAGAGAAGAAGAAGAAGAAGAAGAAGAAGAGAAAAAAAT